>NW_015633524.1:658113-812868 GCF_001515625.1 Sinocyclocheilus rhinocerous
GAAAGAGAGAGAGAGAGAGAAAACAGAATGACATTAACTTTTCTTCAAACCATGCTAGTAGAGTGGTTTATTTTCAATCCCCTTCTCTTCTATTATAAAATGAATATGAAAATGAATATAATAGATTTCTTAAAACTAGTGTTACAGGCAATGTCTGTAAAAAATCAGAACCTGTAGAAACGATGTCAGTATGACTATAAGAACTAATGTTTCTGTATTGTAAGTTAGTTCAAGGCTGGCTCCTCTTACTCATTTTCTATGGCCCTTGGAAGTGTGTAGAACACTGTCTTCAGTAAACTCGCTGTCAACTGATTGAACTTCATATTTGACTCCTGGTCTTCATTGAGCATACTGGTCTCTCTATGGTTTAACTGTAATTCAATCATGACAACTCTCAGAAGATTTTAGCATGGTAATGGATATGAAATTGTTAATGTATTTGGCAGAATAGATCTGCTACGGTGCTGAATTGCTGCTGCTGTTGGTTATTGCTGTTGCTGCTGCAAAGCAAGTACAGGAACTTGGCACTGCCAATTAGGGTTGGGTATCGTTTGAATTTGATCAATTCCGATTCCGATTCTGCTTATCGATTCCGATTCTTTTCGATTCCCAGTTTCGATTCCAATGTGATTAAATAATGATATCAAACATTTATCCTGTGTCTCTTTTTTTGCAAACCATTTATTGGAGCTGAATACCATGAACAAAAATCAACAGGCTACATAAAAACGGGACTCTTTATGAGCTGTTTAGCAAAATAGAACTGCATGATTCTGGATAAATTGAGTTTTTTTTCCCCCAATGGAAGTTGTGGTTCTCTCATGATTCTGAAGAAAAAACATTAACAGGGTTGCATATAAAATGTCTGTCATAGCTAAATATTATATATTTGGTCATTAAAATTAGTTAAAACTGTAATTACAGTTTTTTTTTTACAGTATTACAGTATTTTGAATATCAGTTCAAGGGAGTTCAAATGTTGAGATTGTTCAACATTGTTGTATAATTTTAATTGCTGGTTAAGGGGTTAAAGGGATAGATAGCACACCCAAAAATGTAAAAATCGGTTATCGTTTACTCACCCTCAAGTTGTTCCAAACCTGTATGAATTTCTTTCTTCCTTAGTACACAAATGAAGATACTTTGAATACTGTGTGTAACCGAACAGTTGACAGTTCCCATTGACTGCCATAGTATGGTTTGGTTACCAACATTCTTCAAAATATCTTCTTTTGTTTTCAACACGAGAAAAAAAACCTCACACAGGTTTGGAACAACATGAGGGTGAGTAAATGATGACAGATTATCCATTTTTGGCAGAACTATCCCTTTAACTATCTACTTATCATGCTAGGTTAGTTTTAATTAATAGTCTTTCATATAGTTCTCACAACAACAAAAATCATAGTATTTGTGCTTCTAATGAGTAAAAAAGTAATGGGATTCTGTGTAGGGAAAGTTCAGGGGATTTTCGAAAACATGACATACATAAGTACATGTGAGTACATAGATGCAAGGCATTCTGATGAAAAGGACTGTGGGTAATAATGACTCATTGTCTACAGAAATGGTTGTTAGGGGTCTCTAATGTGGGAGGTCAGACAGAGCTAATGCTGGACTCACAGTGAGAATGATGTCACAACACCCCCCAAAGCAGCCCACGCCAGAGCAGGAAATGCCTCATCTGACCTGCTGCACAACAGCGAGGTTCTTAAGAAATACATGCATTTAAAGTCTGTCTAGACAGTGAGGATGACCATAAGAGAACAATAACACTTTAGGGGCACAACAAATAATATGAAGTGACCCAGTCTGTGACCCTTCTGTGCAGCAATTATGGAGTTAGCAGATGTTAGGAAAGTTGTGCTCAGTGTTGATTAAAAATGTATTTGTGCTTTAGAGGAAACGTTGTATATTGTACCTACGTATAGTACAATGTGTGACTTATTGCTGGCTTTGGGAGCATGTATTACCGTAGCTGTTATGTGGGAATAAGAGGAAGACCTTCATTTTCCTGCAGATAGATGCTAGAGGAACTTGGCCTCTTTGTGATCTCCCGGATACGGAGCAATTTAACGGCCACAGGAAGTGTGTGTGCTGTATAGAGTGTATTGAGAGAAGTGATACTGTGGGGGAAAACAGTTATCAGAGTGTGTGCGCTGCTCTACGTACTGTACATACACAGGGCAGCATGTCACAGGCCTGCTGCTCAGGTCATGTGTCCCATTCAAAATCAAATAAACACCTGGGAAAAAGGCATGTATCCTGGTTTTTCTAGTTATATTATACGTTTTGCTTGACTGGCATAATGTAATTTTACACAGATTGAATTAGAACTATATAATACAGTGTTGCTACATGAGTTTCTTATTATTCCAAATAAACTAAATCCAACAAAAATTCCAAACAACATTGCCACAATTCTGAAATAAATAAATAAACAAATAAACATCTGTTATCAATTATTATTAGTGTGCAAATAAAAATAATGGTTATTTTTATTATTAATGTTGAAAATGTATTTTTTATTAATAAGATAAATTATTATTTAATTAATAATATTAATATTTTGTAGGATTTTTTGATGAATAGAAGGTTCAAATGAATAGCAGGAATACATTACATGTTACAGTATATTCAAATAGAAAACATTTATTTTAAATTGTAATAACATTTCATAATATTACTATTTAACTGTATTTTTGATTAAATAAATGCAGCTTTGCTGAATATAAGAGACAAAAATGGTAGTTTAAGTAAGAAAACTAATTAAATGAACACACTTATAATTTCAATTATATTTTATGTCTTACCATTTTCCTTGACTGTTGCTGAACTGTTGAACAGAGTAACCAAACTGTTCTGCTGCCAACTGTGAGAAGATCTTAGCTCCAGAAGTCCCCACATTAAAACCTTGAGCTTTATCAATGCTGAAACCTGTAGAGACATGCAAATATCAGTCTTTTGTCTTTTATATAACATACACATATTACACTAACAGAAAAACAAGAATAAGGAAGCAGAACAATATCTTGTCTGATAAGCTACATTATATCCTCTGTGTGTGTGTTTTTTTTTTGATATGCAGACAAGCTACAGCATGAATGTGAACCTATGAGAGATGGAGCGATCGAGTGCAGGAAAACTTTGATGTAGTCATTCTTGGAGATAGTAAACAATATTTACTCACATTTACTCACAGAGATGAACCTCGCGGTTTTGTGAAAGAGCTTTATGGGTCAAATGACATGAGTATAAAGGAACAACCTTTTAAAAATCTATTTAAAAAATGTGTCATGTTCTAAAAATATAAGATTTGTATTCATGCTGGGAATACATTACATGTTACAGTGTATTCAAATAGAAAACATTTATTTTAAATTGTAATAACATTTCATAATATTACTATTTAACTGTATTTATGATTAAATAAATGCAGCTTTGCTGAATATAAGAGACAAAAATGGTAGTTTAAGTAAGAAAACTAATTAAATGAATACACAATTTCAATTATATTTTATGTCTTACCATTTTCCTTGACTGTTGCTGAACTGTTGAACAGAGTAACCAAACTGTTCTGCTGCCAACTGTGAGAAGATCTTAGCTCCAGAAGTCCCCACATTAAAACCTTGAGCTTTATCAATGCTGAAACCTGTAGAGACATGCAAATATCAGTCTTTTGTCTTATATATAACATACACATATTACACTAACAGAAAAACAAGAATAAGGAAGCAGAACAATATCTTGTCTGATAAGCTACATTATATCCTCTGTGTGTGTGTTTTTTTTTTGATATGCAGACAAGCTACAGCATGAATGTGAACCTATGAGAGATGGAGCGATCGAGTGCAGGAAAACTTTGATGTAGTCATTCTTGGAGATAGTAAACAATATTTACTCACATTTACTCACAGAGATGAACCTCGCGGTTTTGTGAAAGAGCTTTATGGGTCAAATGACATGAGTATAAAGGAACAACCTTTTAAAAATCTATTTAAAAAATGTGTCATGTTCTAAAAATATAAGATTTGTATTCATGCTGGTTTCATATGGGTTTAAACTTTTAAAACTTTTTAAAGACAAGTTTCAATTTAATGATTCATTACACTTTGAATTATGTGAGTGCACACAAAAAAGTTCTTAATATACTTTAACAGTCTCAGTTATGTTCCTTTGATAAAATGTAGAAACATGCCTGAGCAGAGCTTCACTCTGATGAGTCAAAGCTCCCTGTGCATCTTTAAACATCTTCATCTATCTTGGTCATCTGGTCTCTCTGTTTATTTTTGTTATCATTTTAATCTGAAGCTCAGTAGAAATGACATAATCTGCTAAAAATAAGTGTGATCAACATGAATGAAGTAACATATAGTATTTCCTCTATATGAGTTCTCCATTGATTATTTAAAGAGACAGGCACACAGTCAGCACACAAAGACAGCCTTTAAACAGTGTAGTGAGCAGCAGTGCTGATGGACACATGAAACGAGACAGAGGATGAATTAAGTCATGAACAGAACTGAACGGAAACAGTCTGGAGAGGTCAGACTGTGGGGTTAAAGAGAGAGAGATAACGTGCTTCCAGTCCAGTGCCCTCTTTATGATCAGTAAGCCAGTTTAGACACTGATCTTTGACACCATTCAGAACAGACAATAACTACAACACTTTTGACAAGCATCCTACACCATTTAACCATGATGTTTTGACCACTGTGTGGGTAAAGCCACATTTATTACTAATGATAATCTGAATAAATAATTATTCTTCCAAGTAATATAGATCACTAACTTCAGGCAGTTTGTGGTTGCCACGCACTTCAAAATAGGGGGGTTTTCAATCCCATAGAGGAACCATTTTTGGTTCCCCAAAGAACCTTTCAGTGAACAGTACTCAAAATAAGCATGTTTTTCTGTGCGAAGAACATTTAAATAATTTAAAGAACTTTTTTTTTCCCACTACAAAGCACATTTGTGGAATGCAAAGATTCCATGGACGTTAAAGGCTTTTCATGCAACCATTGATGCAAGAACTGTTATTTTTAAGTGTAAGCAACTTATTTATTCAATCAGAATTTGGAGTCTGAACTGTGATATACAGTATATATATATATATATTAGTGCTGTCAAATGATTCATTGCGATTAATCGCATCCAAAATATTTTTTTTGTTTGCATAATATATGTGTTTTCTGTGTATATTTATTATGTATATATAAATACACACACATACAGTATTTTGAAAATATTTCCATGTATTTCCATGTCTATATTTATATTCATATAATTTGTATTATAAATAAATATATTTAATATATAAACATAACATATTTTTCTGAAATATATTGTTCAGTAAACCATTCAAAAAAAAAAAAAAAAAGTTTAGTTTTTCCCCCTGCTGTACCGAAATCATACCGAACCGTGACGTTAAAACCGAGGTACGTACCGAACTGTCATATTTGTGTACCGTTACACCCCTAATATATATATATATATAGAGAGAGAGAAAGAGAGAGAAAGAGAGAGAGAGATTTCAGGGAACATAATATTTTATTAAAAATGCTTGACATTTTGTCCCCAGATTATCTAAACCCTGTTACCATCAAACACTGCCCTTATTACAATAAATTGTAAAAAAGAAAAAAAAATGTAATCATCATACAGAATACAAACGTTTCAGTCAAAATTAAAGCCTCCTGTTTTTTCTTTATATTATGAGTTTGTCAGTACACCGAAAAAATGCTTTTTGATTTTACTTTTAATTTTAGACATACTTTTTTAGTTGAACTTAGGGAGTGTTTACACCAGAGCTGTCCAAACTCGGTCCTGGAGGGCCGGTGTCCTGCAGAGTTTAGCTCCAACTTGCCTCAACACACCTGCCTGAAAGTTTCTATGCCTAGTAAGAGCTTGATTAGCTGGTTCAGGTGTGTTTAATTAGGGTTGGAGCTAAACTCTGCAGGACACCGACCCTCCAGGACCGAGTTTGGACAGCCCTGGTTTACACGATACAGTTTTCACCTACAAACTTTTTATGTCATGTTCATTTACACGACAACAGCGTTTTGAGGGATAGAAAATGCAAACGTTTGAAAACGGGTTTCAAAGTGCAAGGTTTTGAAAATGATACTTTACAGTCTCTGTGACTACAAAAATGTGAATTTGTGAAAATGGTGACATCATGCTCATGCGTATTACGTGTTCAGTCTATAGATATGTGCGTGTGTGCAGCCGTGTGGTGTTCCTTCACAAATGACATCGCCATCTACTGGCCTGGCATGAATAATAAAAATTTTTTTATCGCTTTCGTGAAGTGAATCCGTGTGAACGGGATCATTTTGACATGTCGTCTGTACACAAAACTTTTAAAAAAACTTTTCACTTTTTAAAGAAACTTTTCAGTTTTTTGTACATTGTTGTCAAGTAAACATACCTTCAGTCAATGTTTTTAGTTCTATCAGCTCAGTAACAGTTCATGTGATTCCACCCATATCTAATAATGTTCATTCTACTTGATATACTTACAGTATACTTATGAATCAGTGGTGTACAAACAGCATTCATTAAAATGTTTTGTTGGTCTAACTTAAAACAATTGAATCAATTTATCTGAATTTAAACTGTCTGTGTGTTTGATTAAACTGAAAGAACTGTTAAGTGTTTAATGTGCAGCTATGTTGGACATCTAACAGAGTTTCTGTAGATGGTTTTCTTTGTGGTTAACGCTGTGCTGAAGTGTAGATGTGCTTTGGTTGAATGTGGCTGCCATGCACACAAGTGCTGCACACAGTGTTGCCAACTGCTTTCAATTGAAAGTAGCTAAAACTGGTAGCTAAATGTCACTAGATGACATCACAATGGCAAATTCACTGATCTATATAAAGATGAACGTAGATCAGTGGGCAAGATGAGAACTTAGATAAGGTTTGTCCAAGAAGTTGCTATATTTGTCCCTAAACTTTTGAAAAAAGTCTCAAAAGGGGCGGGGAAGTCGTTAAATCTAGCTACAAAGTAGCTAAATTGCCAACACTGGCTGGCTGCACATTTGTCTGATGGGGAGGAGGAGCCAGTAGAACCAGTCCATCTAAAGCCTTGTCCAAATACCCACACTTGCAGTCTTTGCACTTGACCACTTGATTACTTAAATGACGTATTTCCTGTATTTGGCCGAAGTCTTATTGTACCTAAAGGGTGCATACTTTTACCTTAAAGATACATATTACAACCTAAAGTGAGCATATTAGTACCTAAAAGGTACAAAAGTGTACCTTCTTAAAAAGGTATTGCCCCAATGACTCCCTTTTGTACCTTTTTTTTTACTGAGTGTACCTACACAAACTTCAACAATGGAAACTTTTAAATGTCCAGCATAACTGAACATTAAAACATAACAGGCCTTTCCCTTTACTCAAAACACATAAATAACACCTAATCTCAATCAAACTCTAGATTCATTCCTGTGCAAAGCATGATGGGAATTGGGAACTAAAAATCAATAGCACAGTTTCAGTTTTCCAACCAAACTGATTCATGGACTTCCATTTTACAAGTCTGAAATTGAATAACAATGAAATGACATGAAAATATTCAAGAATTGCACTGCTAATGTAAAGAAGTCTTAACCAATTCTATTGCCTTGATTTTGTACAGTAAAAAACTGAATAATACATTAAATGCTCTTTCTAACAAACCTTTATTACTTTACAGACCTGCAGTTTAGTAATGGCTAAATTAAGTGAAACTGTCAAACTTGGCTACATCCCAATATGCATTAAATATGTAGACTGAGAATTTATAAACACTTAAATATATATTTGTGTAAGAGAATGGAATATGTACTTTAACAGAAATGTACTTTAATTTTTTTTTCAAAATAAAACCATCAACTTATAACCCTTTTGTTTGTCAAAGTGCAAAATATGCTAACACCAAACTACTACATGTGATAAATTACCAAATTGTGTGAAAGTGCATAGTTTACGTTACGTTCGCACAATACAGTGAACCACAAAAATGTTCCTCACAGACCCATTTAAAGGAAACAAAAAGGCTAAAACTGGTAATAAATTTCTCACATATACACAAAACCCATTAATCTCCTATACAAAGTATTTTCTCAAGTGCACTGAGCTTGACTTATTTACAACACTTCAGCTGTAAGTTCAGCGTTGTTGTCATTCAGTTTTACAGCATGACCAGTGTTGGGGAAAGTTACTTTTAAAAGTAATGCATTACAATATTGCGTTACTCCATAAAAAAGTAACTAATTACGTTACTTGGTTACTTTTTATTCATTTTGAGGAATACTGAATCTGTGTTTTTTTTGTTTTTTGTGAGTGAGATGAATTAATGCATATTCATATTTATTTTAGAACTACAGTAACATCTTCTGATTTCTCTCAACATGGGGACAGGAGAGCTGTCAGTCAATAAATTGGAAAAAAAAGTAACTTGCGTTACTTATTTGAAAAAGTAACTCAGATATTCTCTTGTAAATTAAAAAGTAATGCGTTACTTTACTAGTTACTTGAAAAAAGTAATCCGATTACGTAACTCGCGTTACTTGTAATGCGTTACCCCCAACACTGAACATGACAATATTGTAATAGAAATAAACCTGCATGTTTGCATAAGTACTTACACAGAACAGCGAGAAGTACCTGCAGAATATTCATTTTATTGATTTTAAGTCCACAGTGCCATCCAGCATCGAGCTCTCCAGTGTCTCTGCATCCAGTCCAGTGTGAGTGTGAAACAGCCGAGCAGCGCTGGAGCTGGGCGGGGGCGGAGGAGGAAGAGGGCGGATTGCTCGAACACCTCAACTCAGCTCCCACAAACTAAGCCCAAGCTCACACCTTCAAACGCAACCATGTATGGTGAAAGTACGTCGAACAGGTGAAAAGTTCGCCTACCCATTGCGAGGCAACAGAATATGATGAAAATCAAAAGCTTTTGCCAAATTTTTTGGTGCACAGCAAATACTTAGGTATGGCTGTTACTAAATAAAATGGCTACAGATCAACAACAGCTGCATTGGTAAAATCGTGCTAAACGTTATCTTATGGAGATTAAAATTAAAAGCTGAAAGTGTAAAAATGTATAATTAACAGGATGAACTGCAGCTGTGGTTACTTTTGACATGACGTGTTTCCACAGATATTAACATCGTCAATTTAGAAAAGTTTTTTTTTTTGTTCATTTTTTAAATTACATTAATCTATCTATCTATTTTTGTTTGCATTATTTATATTTATTATTTATATTGTTTGTTTGCATTATCTAATGTACAATATCTCCAAATATTAATAGCAATAATGATAAGTAGTAAATTATAAAATAGTAAATAATAATAATCCCAACTATGACAACTTTTGATTCTGAGAACTTTGGAAATGTGAAAAACTAAAATTGTTTTAAAAGGTTTAAAAGTAGTGACATTCTGATATTTTAGGTGTGACTTAAGATGTTTAGCGTCACTGTATACTTACTGAACAATAATTGCTTTGGTAAAGACAAACCTATTAATCATTCATCT
This sequence comes from Sinocyclocheilus rhinocerous, assembly GCF_001515625.1. Taxonomy (NCBI): domain Eukaryota; kingdom Metazoa; phylum Chordata; class Actinopteri; order Cypriniformes; family Cyprinidae; genus Sinocyclocheilus; species Sinocyclocheilus rhinocerous. Next base: position 667,646 of record NW_015633524.1, read on the forward strand.
CTTTAAGATATGCTTATTCCAGAATAGCCACAAAGAAGAGGAAAAATAAGAAACCAGGCCAACAAAAACAAAGTTTAAAGAACATAATTTAATCTTCCCCCGGGGCTTGAACAATCACAACAGTAAGAGTCATTCATAATAAGTATTTCACATCGAGGAGTTATAACCACAGTGTGTGTGTGTGTGTGTGTGTGTATCATCGTACTGGGGGTTTGTGCATGAGCGAGGTAAACGTCTCCGAAACACTCAACAACAGAAAACAGCAGAACATTAATGAAAAAGACAAACTTCAAATGATGTATTTACAGAATTATTTGTCATGATTTAACTGAGAACCAAGTACAAACTGAAGCAAGTCAGAACGAGAAGGAAGCAGGATCTGACAGAGGCATAAACTTCAGACATTCACCCCACCCTCTCTGTCTTTAAGGCTCTCATGCGTGTACCAACTCATTCGTTCATTCTTTTGAGGCCTAGATAGGAGTGAGCACTGAACGAGAGAGTGCATGAGAGTCAACAGTTGTGAGATGGTTTAAAATACAGTGATATTCACAAGCCAGACCTCCTGGCAGAACCCGAATGGCAGTAAACTGAATATCAGTTATTAATCTGTACATTTCAAGGTAATATTATTCTCATGTAGTCACAGAGGTGAGTGTTTATGTCCCGTTCATGCTGGATTCTCACACAGACCCTCTTGTTCTGACGGATCCGGTTCATTTCCCTGTGGCAAAGTCTTCCTCTTGAAGAAGCCAACCTGGTGGGACATCAGTATTGTATATTATTACAATAAAGCATTTTACTTTGTCAAAATTACAGTGTATTAATACAGTTGCAATTCATGCTAAAACAAAGAGCTCATACCTTCCATAGGATCACCGTAGCTAGAGCCCAAAGGAGGAGGCCGCCAATGACACTTCCTATGATTATACCAATAGGAATATCTCCAATCGCTCCTTCTTTACTCACTGTAATTTTTATCTGCAGCAGAGTCAGGAAAAATTAGATAAAGCATATTACCACACCCATATAAAGTATAGGGTTGTTCCGATAAACTATAGTATCGTGTATCGACGATAGCCAGTCATATCGCCTGTGACTGAAGCCTTTGACGACAGCAAGGCGATTATTATTAGCATGCTAGTAATACGATCTAATTAATATTTATAATTAATATATTTGACAGTGTTGTGCGTTATAACCAATCACACACGATTCTGTTGATTTTATGAATGCAATGGCCAATCAGAGGCGTTCAGATGAGTCATCGCTGAAACACCACAGTTTTGTTGCTCAGTGCATGCGCTCGCTGACTGAATTCTGCTCTCTCGCGAATTCTCTCATCATAAACAAAGTGCAGATGTACGTGTGATGTAAGTATAAGACATTTATTCATTATATAGTGTAGATAGCTTCATTGATTATAACGGGAGTGTTTTTTAAGTGCATAAACTCGCGCTAGACTGAAGTCAGTGATGATGTTCTTTGCTCGTTTTCTGTAGCTGCTGTTTGAATAACTGAGGGAATGTAAGCATTATAATTAGTAACTTACAATGTTTATGTTAAATTGTTATCATGTTAAATACAAATTCAATCATATTATAAACATTAGGCTGATTTTAGCCTTACCCTGGAGTTGGATTACTCTCTGGCTATAAAACTAGGTAAGTAAATAATTAAAAAACAGGAAAAGTACATAATTAAATAAATTAGCATTATAATATTGTGTATCGCCTTAAATATTTAAATATTAGTTGTATTTTACGCACACACACACACACACACACACACATATATATATATATATATATGTGTGTAAATAATTTTTTTTTTTTAATATATTTTTTAAAGAAAACCTATTTGACAGTGTGGTCTGTTATACAAGTAAACTTAATTAAAGACATTGAACTACTTAATTCCAAACTTCCACTTCTCAAGTATGTCATTTTAAGAATGTTTATGCTTTTTATGGGAAAACATAACAAAAGTGCTTAAAACAAGCATACTGGTCAAAAACCAACTTCCGTATTAGTTCTGCTGATGAACAGAACAGCTATGTTGGTCAACCAACAAGATGTGCACCAGACTAAACCAGCCAAGCACAGAAAATCACTCTAAGCCAAGCTGGTGTTTTTTTTTTAGCAGGGTTGATCATCTTAAACACAACTGAAAGACGGGGGGATGAACTGACCTGTTGTTGTTTGTGTGTGACGACTATGAGATCAGGCTGAGATGTTTGTATCTCAGAGCTTCCAGCCACTAAAACTGTCTGAAAATCAGCCTGGAGGGAAGTAAAGCGGGGAATAAAGCATCTGCTCAGGACAGATAACAGAAATAGTAGATAGGGATCAAGCAGTTCAAGAGACACTTACAAAGGCAAATGTGCCATTCCAGATCCTAGTGGTGATGTTTACAAAGTAGTTGGTCTTCATCTCCAGATCTTTGAGGACACAAGTCATGGTTTCACATTTTGCTGCCTTACAATCCTGGAAATGAAAATGTATACTGTATTATACACTACCATTTAAAATAGTGCGTGGGGTTGGTACGTTTTTTTTTTAATGTTTATTAAACAAACGTCTCTCCAGCTCACCAAGATGCGTTTATTTGATCAAAAATAAGACAGCAATATTGTGAAATATAATTATAATTTCAAATAATTGTTTTCTATGTGATTATATTTTAAAATATAATTTATTCCTGTGATCAAAGCTGAATTTTTAGCATCATTTCTCCAGTCTTCAGTCACATGATCCTTCAGAAATCATTCTAATATGCTGATTTGCTGCTCGAGAAACATTTATTATTATTATTATTATTATGTTGAAAACCCAGAACGCCCATATTACAGCATGTATAATTTAATATAAACACACACGCATACTGACCAGTTCTGCTGTCCCTCTGAAGCTCTCTTTAGTGAAGCTGGCAGTGTGTGTTTTCTCTCTGATCTTCAGTGGGTCAATCAGATGGCTGCTATCACACCACACATTTACAACCTACTCAGCAGAAACAACAGAGATTAAACGTCCTGGTTTTTCATCCCAGTCTGGTAATTACAGTATAAATACTTGTGCAGTGAAATACTTTATTTGTAAAGAAAATGATAGAAAATAATTAACGTTTCTTAATACATTTTAATAGAGCATTATACTTACAGGTGCCGTTTTGACTGAAATCACATATAGTAAAGGATTTCCAGCTTTGGTGCTGGTGGGCAGCGAGACGGTCAGATGAGCCTGATCGATTGGGAAAGTTCCTGTTGAAACCTGCAGAAAGACATGCTTAAATTAACTATCGCATAGTTCACATTGTTAACACTAGAGGGAACTTGAGACATATTAGTTTAATGTGAAATATACTTTTTTTTTTTTACTCACTTGTAATGTTATGTCGAATTCTGGGCCAATGTCATCGAAACCTGAGACAGTATGTTTGACTTGATCCTCAGAACCAATGCCGCAAAAATCCAAGTTTAAGTCTCTAGAAAAATAATTGAAAAGAAGAAATGGAACTACAGTTTTTACATTACAAAAACTTACGAGCCTTTTTTTCTGTGATAGAGGTCAAGGTTAATATACAGTATATAGCGGTCAAAATACATACAGTGGTCTAAAGTTTGGAACAATTAGTTTTTTTTAGTCTGCATTATCATACATTTCTTATTATTATCAATGATGAAAACAGTTGTGCTGCTTAATATTTTTGAGGAAACCATGATACTATAATTCAAAGGTTTTAGGGTGATTAAAAAAAAATAGCAATGAATACTTTCATTTAACAAGAATTCATTAAATTGATCAAAAAGTAACAGTATAGACATTAATAATGTTACCAAAGATTAATCCTGTTCTTGCTCTCTTCATCAAAGAATCCTGAAAAAAGTATCAATGTTTCCACAAAAGTATTGAGCAGCAAAAACTGTTTTCAACATTGATAATATTAATAACTGAGCAGCAAATCAGCATATTAGAATGATTTCATGTGACACTGAAGACTGGAGTAATGATGCTAGAATTTAGCTTGAATAAATTACATTGTAAAATATGTTGCAATAGAAAACAGTTATTTTAAATTGTAATAATAATAATTCACAATATTACTGTTTTACTGTATTTTTAATCAAATAAATGTAGTCTTGGTGAGCAGAAGAGACTTCTTACATTAAAAAACTGAATTATTTCAAATGTTTGACCACTTTACAAGCAGATAAAGGTGATCAAAGCATTACTTTGACCTCTGACCTGGTGAGGATGATTTCGGCATCATACTGGACAGGGATGGAGAGAGAGACCTTGTTATCAGATGTCACCTCCTCCTCGCTGTCACTGGAAACAGTTATGTAGGGTTATTTACAGTTTAAACCAAACAGTTACACAAAAGTTAGAACAGAACTGTGTTAAAAACAGTACTTTTACCTTTGCACTTCAAAGTTCACAACAGCCTGTTTCTCTAGTTGATTTAAGTTGAAGTCAAAGTTGATCTCAAATGTTACCTGATGAGGCAAAATGAAATTATTAAAGAAAATGAAAAGTGTCTCACACACACACACACACACACACACACACACAGATGCTTTTCTCTTACTGTCTGGCCAGGCGTCAAGTTTGGGTATCCAACTCTGCAGTCGAGTGAGCCTGTTTTTGAACTGCATTTCACCTCAGTGTTGTCTCCCTGCACACACAAGCCAAGAAGATTCACAGAGACAATTTCTCGTACACAAACCAGAGCAGACTTATGCCAGAACACAACATGGTGGCCGTACAGGTGGTGTAAAAGAGGCGTAGAACAGGTTCCTGGAGAAGTTAGCAGACACTCTTGTGTTGTACGCATTTTCCTTCATGTTCGTTACTGTCACGACGAAGGACAGTCTTCTTCTGTCAGGTCTGACTAGAAGTGAAGATGAGCTGCAAAACACAACAAAATCTTTTTACATTTCAGGATTCTGGTTCTTTTAATACATCTAGCCCTGCTGGTAGTAACTGATTATTTTTAGTTGACTCTTAAAGGGACAGTTCACACTAACAAAAAGTCTGTCTTTCTTTCTCTCCTATAGATTCCCAAACATCTTTTTCAGCAGAACCGATTTGACTTTTTACTTGAAGCACTCCCTGATATTTTGAATTAATTTGAATAATTTAACATCACATTTACATGTTCATGGTTCTCTGATGTCAGTTAATGTAACTTGACATGCATATAAACCAATAATGTGATATGCTTCAAATATCTTTTTTAGTACATGTTTGATTTAGATTTTGGGCAAATTAGCGTGAGAGCACAATTCCAAAACAGCGCAGATGGGCGTGGAAATTTCTGCGGGTGATTTACTGACAATGCGCCAATTAAAGAGCGCAGACGCAACATCTTATTTACATACGCAATCTACCAAGCGCAACGTAAATTAGCGTGAGGATATGTTCGGATTGGGATAATGTGTTCTTCTGGCATTCCAAACAAATTAATTTATACGTGTGGAAAAAATCCTCTCCGTTCTACCATGTGCTCTCTGTTCTCTGCGGTGCCTCCTCCTAGCAACAACAAATGCAGCCATTTCAAGCGCAAAATAGTTTAAGACATGCTTTTTTGGGCGTTAAAAATGTGCAAACGTTAGTATATCGGTGCATGATTCATTTGAATACTCTCCTCCCATACATTTTGCGTCTGAAAGGGTAAATCCTGACAGTATACTATTTTAACACCAAAAAGACACTAGTAAATCTGACCCTTTATTTTAAAATTATTAGATTTAGTTTTTATTTTCAAATTATTTATTTATTTTACATTTTAAGTAATTATTACAAGGAGATTACTGAATAATCTCCTTGGTCTGGCCTTCATACAAAGTTGAATAGACGGCTCTTATGATATTTATCACAGCATTTATTGTTATATTTCTAGGTTTTATATTTTTTATTTATATTTCCAGTTTTAATTTTAGTTTAAGTTTTAGTAATTTGGTTTTGAAATTTTGACATTTTTATTAGATTTTCCTTTATACATACATATACATATATATATATATGTGTGTGTGTGTGTGTATGAGGGGCCGTACAAGCCATAATTCATTCTGGCACTCTCACACACTTACATTCTCCTTTCACATACATATATTTTTGCTTTCACACACTTACATTCTCCTTTCACATGCATACATTTCTACTCTCACACACACATACATTCTCCTTACACATGGTTAGTTGGCAAGGCAACATTTCAATTTTTTGTTTTGTTTTCAAGTTTAAATTTTCATCTTATATTTACATTCTTAGTAGTTTTACCATTTTACATTTTACTTTCATTGTGTGTGTTTTTGTGTAAGGTTACCTAGATACATGAACAGCTTTCACAGTCAGCTTCAGGTCACAAGAGCATTTGTCATCAGAGCCACAGTCCTTCACAAAAGGGATCTGAGCAAACAGGAATACATTTGAGACAGTTTAAAAACTTTGAAACGATTGAAACTGATGCCCTTAATTATATTCAGAGGGAAGCTTACAAAAAATTCCCACGCTTTGGGCTGAAATGCATCCAGGGCAGGGCCCGTGTCTGGATTCTGTGGACTGATGTCGACTCGCAAAGCAACTGGACTCACAAAATCAGGAGTCTCCTGTTAAACAATAAAAGTAAAATGATGTAAAATGATCATTCAAGCACTTTGAAATGAAATGAAGCTAGAGTACAGAGAGTATTGTTATTCTGAACAGCGTGAGGCTTGTGGTAAGTGGCAAAAACTCACCTGCACATAGACATTATGATCAACACAGCTTTCTTTGTCAGAGACGCTGACAGGTTTCTGGATAAGTCGCTCTGAGTTGTCAAACTGGGCTCTTGAAGTGGCTCTAGATGACTGCAGGTCAGCGTCAAGAGTCAGGTTGTACTTGATGTCTAAACAAAAGTGTATTTCCATTCACTTTCATGGAGATTTTTGGAGAATATATGAGATACAAAACACATGAGAGACAACCTTACCTACTTTACCGGCTAATACTGTGGGTCTGAATTTTGATCTGAAACAGACTTTGGCACTAACACACGACACCATCCTTCCTCCAAACATGCAAGGTTTACTCAGAATGCTGATCTTCTCAGGGCTGAAGGAGACCGTCGTTGTGACAGCTGCAACTCCCCTTGACCTGAGATCATAAATACTGGATGAGCATCACGGTTTCATTATGATTTTATAGATCTTAAACAACTAGACCGAGATCCTCACCAGAGCTGCACTGCCTTCCCAGCCGCTCCGACTGAAATATCAGGGATTGAGTCACCGTTCATATCAGCACGACTATCTAAAGAGCGTCCAAAGAAACGAAGCGCTGGGCCCAGTTTGGATCCCAGTATTTTCTGCAGAAAATAACAAGAGAGACAACAAAATAAGAAGACTTGTTTTAGTATGAAGGGAAATAACAAATAAGACAAAAAGTGGATATTTTAATGCATCTTAGTTCTTAGAAATGTACTCTTTGTATTAACATTGGTTTCATATGGTATGTTTACACCATTTTCAAGAAAAGCTATAATGAAATTATTTAATATCTTTTAATGATTTAATATATATATATATTTTTTACAAATAATAAATTAATTAATTAATTCACTTTTCATATTTTTGTGTAGTCGCACCACATGACATTTTACAACCAGAAATAACCTTGCCTGGTCATAAAAGATCAAATTATCTGATATTTTTTTCTCCATGTAAGTTGCACCGTCTTTCATTAAGTGGACAAATGTTTTTTTAAATATGAATTAAAATAAAATAAATTAAAATTTTTTAAATATTAATAAAAAAAATATATATATTATTTATAAACCGAGCATTCTCCAATGCGGAGGGTCCCTCTAACCTGCCCTGGTTGCTTAAGATGCCCTGTGAACAACATGAGGCAAGATGGTCAACCTTTTTAGGACCTGCTTTGAGTGAAGATTAGTTTTACATGCAGTAAATGTTTCACCTTGGTAATGGTGAAGATGTAGACTCTTCCTGTTTCAGATTTCTCCTCGCTCATGTACATCGGAGCTCCGACCAGCAGCAGATCAGTCACACCGTCAGCGTCCACATCAACAGGACAGAGAACGCTGTTTTAAACAATGAATACTTAAAATTGTTTATTTTCTGTAATGAATCTCACTGCTTATTGTATTTCACATAATGTTCTCTCATTTCAACTTGCATAATAGATAAAAAAATGCATAATTGTATCGTATCTTGTTCACGTAATGTTTTTTTTTTTTCATGCTGATCTCTCACTCACAGCAATGCCAAAGCGAATGATGCCATCTCTGTTGCATCTCTCAATGACCTCTTGACCTTTAGAACCATCAGCAGATTCTCCATCTGTTACCACCACCAACACCTTAGTGGCACCGGGACGACCACCATTTTCTGGTAGGAAAGCTGTTTGTCTGAAACACAAAGAATGTTTTATTTCCCCCACAAATAAAATAAAATAAAATAAAATAAAATAAAATAAAATAAAAGTCGGTCACAGACGCCACAGAGTATCCTGAACACAATGCATTTGTTTAATCAAAAATACAGTCAAAACAGCATGTTACACTACCATTCAAAATTTTGGGGTCAATATGATTTTTTAAATGTTTTTGAAAGGAGTCTCTTATGCTCAGCAAGGCTATATTTATTTAATAAAAATACAGTAAAAACAGTAATATTATGAAATATTATTATAATTTAAAATAACTCTTTTCTATGTTGATACATTTTAAAATTACATTTATTTCTGCGATGCAAAGCTGAATTTTCAGCATCATTGCCCCAGTCTTCAGTGTCACATGATCCTTCAGAAATCACTCTAATATGCTGATTTGCTGCTCAAGAAAAAAATCTGATTATTATCAATGTTTAAAACAGTTGTGCTGCTCCCCATTTTTAAATGATTAAATAATATTTTTGATCAGTTTAATGTATCCTTGCTGAATAAAAGTATTAATTTATTTAAAAATGAAATCTTACTGACCCCAAACTTTTGGACAGTAGCATGGAGAGAAGGATGACTGGAGCGTAAACTGTGGGCTCACTTCAGCACACACTCCTGGGTAAAAATACTGACTGCCACAGCGCTGAGCCCACAGAGGACCACACGTCTGAAACACAAACATACCATCAGCTTTCTACAGTTTCATATCTTGTACCTTGAGTATGTCAAGGACTGAATGAGTGTTTTGAGTAAGATCCCGCCCCCTGATGGAGACACAATGCTACTACAGCATACCATCAATGTGTTAGGTTTAGCTATTGGAGTGAGAGTCAGGCCCAGACTCATGTTGACATTGATGCTCTGCACACCATCTATGCTGATAGAGTCTGTGAAGACACAGATATATTTTCACGACAAGTGGGAAAAATTTAAATTATGTTAATTCTATTTGAATGGACTTTAAAGGACTTCAAAAGTATTGTGGTGTCAGATAGTTTAAAAACAATGGTGCTGTATCATGTCCAAACGCCCATGGTCATACCACAATACTTTTTGCAAGTGCATAATTATTTAAAATAAAGAGAAATTTACCTGCAAGGTTTAGTTTCTGGCAGGTGGCTCTTCTTGAAGCACTAATGTCACACTTATAGAGATTTCCTTTTCTATTCTGAGGGTATCCACTCCAGGGAGAACCCACCAGCAGCCTGAGCAAAAATAACCATTTCTCTATGCAATCAAACTAATTATGCATGCAAATTATTTTTGCCCGTGCTTATGATATATTTCCATATACTTAGGGTATATTTCAACCAAAAATGAAATCTTCAGGCAATTCAAGATGTAGATGAGTTTGTTTCTTCATCGAAACAGATTTGGAGAAATGTATCATTACATCACTTGCTCACCAAAGGATCCTCTGCAGTGAATGGGTGCCATCAGAATGAGAGTCCAAACAGCTGATAAAAACACCTTGTGAAGTGAAAAGCTGCGTGTTTGTGATAAACAAATTCTTCAGATGTTTTTATCAGCTGTTTGGACTCTCAAAATAAAATAAAATAAAATAAAATAAAATAAAATAAATAATAAAATACCTGACATTGTCAAGTGCTTCAAAAGTGTTGGTTTCTGTTCCAGTTTTTTGCTCAATACCAGAAGCTGCTGAAAGAACTTTGTCTTTATTTTGGTCAGAACTAAAATGATAAAGAAAGGACAAATCCTCTGAATACTGCATTATACTGACCTAAAAAAGAAACAAAATCCCAATTAAGTCATATCATATAAATCAAAGACAAAATCAGATCAGAATAAGGTAAATAACAGTACTTACTCGAGTTTTATCTGGTCCGATATCGAGATTTTCCAAAAGCTTTATGAGAAAGTTTCTAACATCAGGCCACGGATATATACTGTTTGATCCATCCAAAACAATGGCAACATCCATTGGCCCACCACAAGCTGAATGAGAAATTCAGATTAAGAATCACTAACTTACCCTATAAAGTATTTTGTACATTTCTGACAATACAAAATAAGATGTACTTTGAATGGCAGGAGAGAAGGATGACTGGAGCGTAAACTGTGGGCTCACTTCAGCACACACTCCTGGGTAAAAATACTGACTGCCACAGCGCTGAGCCCACAGAGGACCACACGTCTGAAACACAAACATACCATCAGCTTTCTACAGTTTCATATCTTGTACCTTGAGTATGTCAAGGACTGAATGAGTGTTTTGAGTAAGATCCCGCCCCCTGATGGAGACACAATGCTACTACAGCATACCATCAATGTGTTAGGTTTAGCTATTGGAGTGAGAGTCAGGCCCAGACTCATGTTGACATTGATGCTCTGCACACCATCTATGCTGATAGAGTCTGTGAAGACACAGATATATTTTCACGACAAGTGGGAAAAATTTAAATTATGTTAATTCTATTTGAATGGACTTTAAAGGACTTCAAAAGTATTGTGGTGTCAGATAGTTTAAAAAAATTACATTTATTTCTGCGATGCAAAGCTGAATTTTCAGCATCATTGCCCCAGTCTTCAGTGTCACATGATCCTTCAGAAATCACTCTAATATGCTGATTTGCTGCTCAAGAAAAAAATCTGATTATTATCAATGTTTAAAACAGTTGTGCTGCTCCCCATTTTTAAATGATTAAATAATATTTTTGATCAGTTTAATGTATCCTTGCTGAATAAAAGTATTAATTTATTTAAAAATGAAATCTTACTGACCCCAAACTTTTGGACAGTAGCATGGATATGAAAAGATAAAGTTACATGACCTCTATATTTGCTTTCGTTCATTCAAAATACTTTACAGTTCGTTTTCTGGCTGGCTCACCAAGTAATGAACTGTGGTTTCTGTCATCTAGATCAGAATGAGAGTCCAAACAGCTGATAAAAACATCTGAAGAATTTGTTTATCACAAACACGCAGCTTTTCACTTCACAAGGTGTTTTTATCAGCTGTTTGGACTCTCATTCTGACGGCACCCATATTTAAAAATGAAATCTTACTGACCCCAAACTTTTGGACAGTAGCATGGATATGAAAAGATAAAGTTACATGACCTCTATATTTGCTTTCGTTCATTCAAAATACTTTACAGTTCGTTTTCTGGCTGGCTCACCAAGTAATGAACTGTGGTTTCTGTCATCCAGGATTTTCTCGAATGCATTTTTGAGGAAAATGTGTGATTTCCCAGCTGTTTGATGGACGACGGTCCCGCTCCATCCATACGCTCCGACAGCACCCAGCATGATCACATCCTGTGAGACAAAATGCCACCCCGTCATGCCTTCATTTCTTCTGAATCAGTATGGTACATCAGAAATTAGTTTGACTACTCAATCAGATATGTTGAAAGATTACTGGCACCTTCTTATTGGTCTGATGTGCGCTGAATCCAACTTGGGACATCTCCAGCTGAAATTCCTGACCTTGACTGGTGCCTCAAATCAAACAAGACAAAATATTCGAAAGCTTATCCTAATTTAAAGCTGGTTTTTTTTAGTTAAAAAGGTGACCTGTTGTCACTGGATGAACAAAGTCGTTATTCATTTGGCATATGTGAATGATTTACCTTCAATGTTAAAGATCCTGTCCCCCAGAGTTCCTGCGATATTGATTAGCGCTTGCTCTGATGACACATTGAACATGTAGTTCTCTGTTGGAGCGCTAGCGATCAATTCAATCTCCTCTATGAATTTTTGAATATTGGCACTTTGCTTGAGAATCTGAATAAATTCATAGATGACCGTAATACGTCAAATTAAAAAATTATGTTTGTCTTGTAAACAAAATAAAACAAAATACATTTAATTCAAGACATACTCTAAAAATAAAAAAAATTAAAAAACGTAAAATTAGGTACTTTACACTCTAAAAAAATGCTGGGTTAAATATAACCCAGCGCTGGGTTTTTGTTTTTGGGTGTATTATTCCTTTAAGATTGGTAGAGTGCCAAATAATTTTCCTTTAGAATAAATGACAATTCCTGGTATTCCGGACAGGAATTAGTCATAAACAAAGCCGTCTCAAATTCCCCACTGTAATCTGTGAGTGAACTGTGACTCAAAGACACTTCCAGAAATAGACTTTGGACCCACATTTTTTTTTTTTTTATACATTTTGAACATGTTTCAGAAAAATGTCTGGCGTATGACATATCTTACCATTTTCCTTGATCATTGCTTATCTGTTGTACAGTGTAGCCAAACTCTTCTACCGCAAGACCTGAGAAGATTTTAGCCCCTGCAGTTCCCACATTGAAACCCTGAGTGTGAGCAATACAGAAACCTGCGGGGAAAAGTTTGACATTCTCAGCTATGATTTTAGACCCTATTTTGTTTGGAAATGTATATTCACATACAGTATATTTAATACGGTTCTAGTTCGTCAAAAAACTTTTTTGCCATGAGACATCTGACATTGGTAAGCCTTTTCTATGACCAGCAGTATGTCGGCATATTTCAAACAATACTGATAAGTCGAAGTGAGAACCCAACCCTTTTTAGACTTAACACCAAACACACCTTCACAACAAACAATGGGACTTATTATACACAGATTTATCTGCATCAACACAGATTTATCATGTACAAAAGTATATTTATTTTTTAATAGTATAGATTCCAAGAGTGAGTGAGAAAATGAATGAATGAATAAATAAACAAATACATAAAATCGATTTTTGTTTTCATACAGAAAAATAGATAAATAGATACATTTACCTGAAAAGCAAAATTGGTTAAATTAATAGTTTAAATCTTCATTTTTCTTTTTCAAATGGCAAATTGGTATTTATCAATTTAGTTAGATTTGTGATTAAAACAATAAAGAAATGTCATGGGTAGGGGAAAACAACTTAATTCAACATGCAGTATATTGTCTGAAAGTACAATTGTACAATTCATACAATTTAAATTGTATATTTTTAAGTTGATCTTGTTTAAGGAGGTTAAGATATTTTTACTGACAGTAAGTATATAAAACAGTTTCATTATAGATCATTACTACAAAATCTTTATTTGTTGCAGCTTGAAAATATTAACATGTCTGTCCACCCAAATGTAAAAAGTCATGAAAACTATGAAGATTAATAATTTGTAAACATCATATGGTAAGCAAAACAAGTACTTACTCTGCAATAATAGCAGTAGTATCACAACTTTTTCCACTTTGTCCATTGCTGGAGAAATTGCTAAGAAAGAGTAGATGTGTGATGTCTCCAGTCCTACTGTAACTGTTATAATGAAACAACCTGAACTATCCCCATAGCTCAGAGGATATGATGTAATAGCAGCGCTCCTGTAAGATTAGTATCTTCCTTTCATGTTGACATTATGCAACATGCCTACCACAAATAATTGACCAATGACCAAATAAGGAAGCTTGTGGCTTATTGTAACGGGCGTCACGCTTTTCATTTGACACTTCGTAAAAATCCAAGTGAAAAAGGGAAAGATAAAAAGAGCAGATTATAAACTACGGAGAAGCTAATAAAAGACACAATTTAGACATCAAATCATATTCGAAAACCGAGTCTTAATATATTTACAGCATGTTGAGAAATAGGCTATGCGCTGCTATTTTCCTGCGTTTCACTAGACTGGGCGAGGACAGGTGGGCGAAGGGGCGGAGTCATAGAGCTGAGGAAGCGCTGCACTATTAGTCATACTCATCATGAGTGTGCCCACTGCAGACAATGACACACACACACAATGATTAACCCAAGACTCCTGACGGGATTTTATCTCTCAGACTGGGATGTAATTGAGGAGTTTACCTAACTGGCATAGTTTCAAAGCAAACAGGAAATGTTTAAGCAATATCCCAGACAGCTTGCTCTATTTCTGCTGAATTCTACTATCGTCAAGACTCACGATGTAAGCCACAACATCTGGCCAATAAAACACATTTTTAAAACACGGTGTTTCAGATGTTATTTAGGAAGCAAAAATATTGATGATTAAGTTTTTTGCCTGTTATCAATATCAATTCATCCATCTATCCACCTTATTTTTAAGAACGGTCATGTGCGAGGCTTTCGTTCTCGTTTGCTTCCATATATTTTATCTGTACCAAAACAGTCCGTAATTCTGCTTAATTTATATTCCGAACCGTTATATTTGTTATCATTTTATTTTATTATCATCTTCATGAACACACTATTTTGTAGCGCAAATCGTTTTACTGTTTACTTTGTCATTCTTTTATAGTGGCTAAATCTTCACATTTAAATAAAATAGCTTAACTGTAGCATTGCAAAATAAGATGGGTAAGCATGGTCATTCACTGCACTGATGTGGTCAAGAAACACTTACCAGTAATAAACTTTAGCTGGTTCCAGCCATCAAATTTGATTGTTATGCCAGTAGGTGGCAACAGGTGACTATCTTAAAGGGATAGTTCACCCAAAAATGAAAATTCCACTTTATTCAACAATTTCTTCTCTTCCTTGTCAGTCTTTGACGCATGTTCACGACAGTACCACAACGCATAAGTGTGCATTGCTCTGCTTGTAAACAAGGCACAGCGCATCCGAGTTCTCCGTCAGAACTCGGCTACTGCGTCAGCAGCACCACATGCATGCGTCATGCGTCTTAATTTGTGTTCTAAAGATGAACGGAGGTCTTACGGGTTTGGAACGACATGAGTATTTGACTTCCTGTGGAAATGATTTGAAATGGTTCCAGCAGCAGAACTCTGAAGCAGCGGACAGCGACGTCTTTATTTGCGCCATTTTCAAACGTCCACAACCGGTGAATGGAGAACGCCGTGATTGGAGGTGTTTTTGTTGTGTGTCGTGTGTTTTGTGATAACGGAGATGGAATGTGTTGTGATATTTTATTCAAAAATATGAGGTATGGCTATAACCATAATCAATATACTGATCAATATGGTGATTGTTTCAATGATTGCTTCAATATTGTATGTCTTAATATAGACTGTGAGTCTTAGGTGCCCTCTAATGGGCAAGTATGGTGCTTTCCATTGGGCAGCGCCAATGAACTAGAGTGAACCAGTGAACTTTGGGTGACTTCCAAGAATATGTATACATACATATATTTACATACTGGTAAAAAATGTATAGCCTGAATGCACAGTAAGTCACTTTGGATAAAAGCGTCTGCTAAATGCATAAATTTTTTATTATTATTATTATTATTAATTAATTATGTCAAGGATGGCACAAACAAGTATGATGAATGGCCATGAGGACACCTGCATTTAGGGAGAGGGTGAGACTAAGGTTGAAATGGAAAATGGTTCAAACTAGCGGGAGCCTACGATTAGAACGTAAACCAAGAGGAGTATGAATTAATTGTAGCAAAACTAGTGGAGTAAGACCAATCAGAGGCCGAATTGTCATTTTTTGGTTGAAAAGACTGATAAGAACAAGGTATAAGTATGGCTGCCCGGACAGACGAAGACAGATGTGGCGGCTGTCATCTCGGCTTTGTTGCTGTGTTCAAGGAAGTCTTATTTTGACATCTGGAACTCTGCTTCTTGAACTTTGACAAATTTGAGAAGACCATTGTTTGTTCCACGACAAATGTAAACGCACAATTTACACGATTGAAAGAGCATGAAAATCTGACTAAATCTCCTATGACAACTTGTAGTGTTACATATCATGGAGGCAACAAAACGCAAAACACTGAATACAATAGGTGAATGCCGTTATCACCGTTTTCCATGTTCGTGGAGTAAATATTTTTACATGGCTGCGTTTGGCCAATCAGCGTACACTACCTCACTGGTATTTCCAATAGAACTGTTTTAGACCCTACTCTGAAGTAGGAGCTAATTTAGTTCCCCCAAATGGAGTTCTTAGAACTAAACACATTCCTAGTTCCTGTGGTGTGAACAGACCAAAAGTGAGAACTTCAGCCAATAGTTCTAGGAACTATGAAAAGGTTCCTCCGGTGCGAAAACCCCTTCCTCCGGTGCGAAAGTGCCTTTACACAACAATTGGTTCCAGTCATTAAATGTATTTGGCTGAGCATTACAGTGTTACATTTAGGGTTGGGTATAAACCCGGTGCCAATATGGCACTGGTACCTATGTAACCGGTATGTACTAGAACTGAATCAGAACGCAGATTTCGGTGCCTCATTTCGGTGCCACCAATGCTTGAGCGATTGATTGAAATATTTGTTCTCTGGTTCTCCAAAATGGACGTAAGGATCACCGGCACCGCACGTGAAAAATAATTTCCCTAAAAAGGCTATGTCAATTAACAATGGATTAATTATGATGAAAATACCAAAGATGGCTTGAACAACACAGATAAACTATACATCGTCGCAGTCGAGTGTTTATTGTCTTTGTTTTATCATTCAAAACGTTTATATCTTCTGTTTACTCAGTTACAGAGACAGCAATGCCTTTGTCCATATTAGGGATTTCCTGAGTCCTATTCCTTCTGTGATGCACATGTGGAGTTTCTGCGCGAGGGCGCCCTCTGGCGTCCAGTATGACTGAAACAGACATTAAATGTGTTTATAGCGCTCAATAATTGCCAATCCATCCTATTTTTTTTTTTTAAGTATCGGTTCAGGCACCAAAAAAACACAAAACACACACACACAAAACCCTACCAGGACTGTGTTTGCTCAGAGATATGCAGAGTTTCTGCTTTGGCTTAGTTTTGAACTGTTTACTTTGGTGTAGCAAAAATAAACCATTTTTGTTGTAAATATGCGTATACTCATTTCCTGCAGTATATCTGGGCACAGGAGCCTTTACCTAATCTGTTTCGCCAATATCCTATTATTACAGTTTTAACTCAGGGTGCTTTTGACTGAGTGAGAAAATGGATGTGTGGCATGAGAGCATGAGAAAAGTGTCAATTGGCAGCCCTGTGGTGACTTTCCTTGCTTCCTGGAATACCCTCAGTACTGTATAAATAAAAACACACACAAATATGTCTCTTAAAGTGTCTAAATTACAAAATAAGCATTTATTTTTTTTGACAATATGTGCAAGACTTTTTAAATCCGTGCTGAAAAGTATGTACAATATGACAAACCAGTGCATTACATAGAAACTTCACAGCAGAGTATCTGACAGGTGCCCAAGACCGATGGTCTTCATCTGAGAGTGAGGCTTGATTATCTTACATGTTTTCACCAAATTATTTTTAAACCGTTTTTGTGTGTCTGAAACATGAATGCAGTTGATTGTAATATTTTATACAATAGAATCATGGCATCTCATTCAACAAAAAAAGTGACTAAATGACACAAAAATATGAGAGTGGATGTTGAAGTTACAGTGCCAAATATGAGTCAGCTTTTGAACCCACACAGCAATAAATTTTTTCATGCCAACTTTAAAGAAAATTTTTTTCTTGTGTTGAAATGACAGTTATATAATAAGACAGGGATCCTCAAATCTGGCCCACGAGATCCACTTTCCTGCAGAGTTTAGCTCTAACCATAATCAAACACACCTGACATTTTTTTCTTGTGTTGAAATGACAGTTATATAATAGGACAGGGATCCTCAAATATGGCCCACGAGATCCACTTTCCTGCAGAGTTTAGCTCTAACCATAATCAAACACACCTGAGCAAGCTAATCAATATCTTTAGGATCATTAGAAAATCACAGGTAGGTGAGTTTGATCAGGGTTGGAGCTAAACTCTGCAGCGCATTGGCCCTCCAGGGCAAGATTTGAGGAACCCTGTAATAAGACATATACTACACATCATAAGGCAGTACCACATGCATAAGAAACAAAGCCGAACACTTGCAGAACACCATTCACATCTTTGCATGTATTGTTTTCTTGTTTTACTAAAAAAAAACTAAATTGATCAGTTTTCACCAATGAATGAGTGTTCATTTAAACCACCAATTAAATTAAATAAAAAAATAATTTAATTATATTTATGACTCATATTATAAAGCAGAAAAACAGAGTTGGGAAGCACTTTCTTTCTGTTCTTTTTCTCTGAATATCTTAAATATCACACTTGGGGGTTAAGCTGAAGTTCTAGCATGCCACATTTATCATTTTCGGCAAAAACAGGCACATTAAAAATCAAATATGTTGAAACCGATGCCAGTCAATGGCAAATTGTGGTGCTTTGTGCTGAACAAAAGCTTGCAATGGCCTTGCAATTTACTTACATGGTCTTTAAGGCTTTTATGAAGAAATTAGGAGAAAAGGAAAGGAAAAAAGTGGTCTAAAAAAAACCCCCCCTGAAAAACAAACAAACAAAACAACAACAACTGTGGAACCAGAAACAATGCAACTACCACAAAACATTGGCTTAATGAATCATTAATTAATTACAAATTTATTCATGCTTTAATCTTGCTTTAATTCTTCTTCCCATTCAAAGACCCAGAGCATCATAAATTAAGGCACTCATACTCTATATGTATGTTTGATTGCACCCTTTGCAATATCTGTAATCTAGTCTCATTTTGCATTTTGTATAATTTAACCGCACTATATGTATGTATAGCAGTACATTTGTGCACTCTGTATGTGATATTTATTGGGGTTCATAACCTACATTTTCTTTATTGTTAAAATACTCTTTTTACTCCAAATTAATATGAAGAGTCAACTATAAGTAATTTGTAGATTAATCACCTTAAAAGTATAAGCACCTTGTCTTTGTGGTAATCTCAAAATATTTCTCTGTTTGTTTGATCTTCCTGACAACAGCAACACTGACTTAACCAATGGTGTGATTTTAGGGCGGGGCTATCGACCAATAGGAGAGCGTTTGGGAATCCTGTTTGAAAACAGTCATTATTTAGTTTGGTGCTGGTATAGAGGTGCATGAATTACACACTTTAGCTTTAACATTTCTGTTTCAGTCAAGTAATTGTTTTCCTAATATTTACATATGGCAAAAATCGAATGAGAAAGTGATTCCAGGCATTCACTGCAACCCATCTGGAACACCTGAGAAATACTGCGGGCATGAAGATGCTTTCTACCTCAGAAAACAAGACAGGTATCACACTGAATACAGATGATGTAATAATTTTGATAAAGCCATTAATTTTTCATTAACATGGTATTGCAAACATAACTTTATATACACTTTAAAGCTTTACATTTACAGTACAGACCTTTTCCTCTTCATACTTGAAGACAAAAAGCGTGAAAAACGTCAGTGCCAAAAAATTGCTTTGTGAACAAAAAAAGGAATGTGACAATATTCATAGCCCATAACACTAATCAAAACAAATGCTTTGAAATGAAAAACAACACTACAGCGCTCCATCAAAACAAGCTCTAAAAGTGAGTTATTGGAATAAACCTGTTGCCAATAACAGTGTATGGTTCTGATTACGGGACTGTAGATCACTGTAGATGTTGCCAGGACAGGTTCCTGATCCTTGCTATGCTGATGATGAATGCCGTCGGAGGGTTACAGATGAGGGTCTGAGGTTGGCTGGTGGAATGTCGAGTTCAGACAAGATGAACCTTTGGTGCTTTGCTGTTCAAGCTTGACTCTCGTGGTTTGGCAAAATGTCCACCAATCTTGTGGCATCTCAGAGGTTCACTTGAGTTCACATTCAGTCGAATTTTGCAGTGAGCAACATGAAGATAAATCAACGTGTCAAGCAAAGCGCTGGGTTCTCTTTGGTATGCTCTACAATACACTAGCTGTGAACCCAGATGTCCTACATGACTGATCTTCATATTTCTGAATGTTCCTGGTGATGCTTCTGCTTTATGATTTCCATGACCTTGGCTAGCGGTGAAGTATGAGTTGACCTGAGGGGTGGAGGCTACAGATCCACAGGCTTCAATTAGAGTCCTTCATATCTTCCTTCATGTCCTCGACTGATTTTCTCTTGAAGAAGCCAGCCTGGAGGAGAGCATTCAACATAGTCAACATTCAGCATCACTGTGGTACTGTGAGTGTGCAGAGGAATTAACATAAGCAAATTAGAAAGCTTACCTTCCATAAAACAAAGATGACAAGTGCCAGAATTAAAAGTCCTATTAGAATGCTAAGGATTATAATCCATAGAGGGATTCCACTTCGTATGTCTTTGGTGACTTGAATCTTCACCTGCGGTAAACATATAACACTAGTCACTATTTAAAAGCTAAAATGGAGTACAAGTCGTAATTTAAAGGTGCTGTAAGAGATTTAAGCCATTTTGTTAACTGTTCAGACCAAGAATGATATAACAATAGTTAATAATTAAAAAATTAATAATTAAAAAGGAACATCTGCATGGATGAATTGTTCACAATAAGATCAGTAACATGCATTTAGAAAATAGATAATGTGAACTATCATTTCCACTTTAATAGTATAAATATTTTAGATGCAAAGTCGGCAACACCAAAGCTCCAAAAGTATCAAAAAATTTATTTTTTAAAAAGACTGTCGCATAGCATATGTGACGTTTCGAGCACGCAGGCTCTTCATCAGACAAATGAACAACACTGATATCGCAAACTTTATAGGCCTTACCTCCAGGTGATCAAAGGTCACATGACCATACAATATTATCGTGATAATAATAATACCAAAACAATAACATATCAACCAAGGAGAAAAACATAGAAACCAAAAATCAAAATAAATCAAAAACATATATAAAGCTATGCAAAATACACAAATGTAATTCTCAAAATATTGTTTAATGACATTAATTGATGCCTGCCTGGGTACATAAATACAAATCAATAACCACAAAGCGTTATTTATTATATGTAGATAGATATCTTATGTTTAAAGAAATGGACGAATATCAAAATCCTCATTTAATCCTCTAGGGGACAACGTGTCTAATGTATATATCCAAAAGGCTTCACGCTGTAAAAGCAATTTGTTGATATCACCTCCGCGACGCGAACACTTCACTACTTCAATACCTATGTACTGAAGAGTGGAAACTGAGTGTCTTGAATCTGCAAAGTGCTGTGCTACCGGACTTTTTGGATCGCGATGTCTGATTGCACATCGATGTTCAGAGATGCGAGTTTTTAGAGGTCTGCTGGTCTTACCAATATAACATAGACGTCACATATGCTATGCGACAGTCTTTTTAAAAAATAAATTTTTTGATACTTTTGGAGCTTTGGTGTTGCCGACTTTGCATCTAAAATATTTCTACTTGTTTTTTGGTCGAGCACCCAGTTGAGATCGATGTGCGTGCTTTTGCCTGCTCTTCACTTTAATAGTATGAAATAAAATATTATTTAGGGATGCAAGATACATTAGTACCAGATTTGTTAACTGTCAATATTAGAGTTTTTTTTTTTTAAATTATCTGTATCCAAAGAAAATAAGTAAAAGAAATCGTCTCTCAGATGGGAGCTGACTCCCACCGTTCACTTAAAGTAGCTGGCTCATCATAGAGTGACACATCAGTAATTCCTGTTTTCATAACCCAGGATGTTCTCTTGAGTTTCTATATTCTACTGGAATTGCAAAACCATCCCTTACAGCACTTTCACAGAATATATAGACTGTACCTGATGCCGTGTTTAATCTTAATGGTCATGATGTTAATTTAAAGTGATAGTTCACCCAAAAATGAAAATTACCCCATGATTTGCTCACCCTCAAGCCATACTAGGTGTATATGACTTTCTTCTTTCAGACGAATGCAATCAGAGTTATACTAAAAACTGCCCTGACTCTTCCAAGCTTTATAATGACAGTGAATGGGGGTCGAGATTTTGAAGCCCAAAAAATTGTATCCATCCATCATAATAAGTGCTCCACACGGCTTTGAGGGGTTAATAAAGCCCTTCTGAAGTGAACCGATGAGAATGTGTAAGAAAAATATCCATATTAAAAACTTTATAAACCGTAATCTCTAGCTTCCACTAGCTGTCATACGTGCGTTCATGACAGAGTGGCGTTCCAGCGGATGACGTAGGACGTCGGCGTATCGTAAGCTCCGGTGAGAATATGCTAATCTCATGAGAACCAAGTTTTTTTCAAGAAAAGGAGAACCAGTCTCCTCTTGGCTTATATCGAAATCCTCTAACATTTTTCTTTACAAATCCTCGTTTTGTACTTCTAATTTGTGACCGGTGTTTTGTTTTGCTCACTCCTCTGCACTTCATTACTTCTCACGCTACGTCTACGTCATCCGCTGGAACGCCACAGAGGACAACAGTTAGCGGAAGCTAGAGATTACTGTTTATAAAGTTTTAAACATGGATATTTTTCTTACACAAAACGCTTCAGAAGGCCTTTATTCACCCCTGGAGCCGTGTGGAGCAATTTTTATGATGGATGGATGCACTTTTTTGGGCTTCAAAATCACGACCTCCATTCACTGCCATTATAAAGCTTGGAAGAGCCAGGACATTTTTTTAAATATAACTCAGATTGCATTCATCTGAAAGAAGAAAGTCTTATACACCTAGGATGACTTGAGAGTAAGTAAATCATGGTATTTCTTTTTAATTTTGTGAAAAAAAAAATATATATATATCCCTTTAAGGTTGTTTGAATTGCTGCTTATATTTATATTAGTGCAAAATCCAGGACGTGTACGTTTTCATACCTCTCTGATCTTGACGTTGTCATTTAACACAAACAGGCCCGTGTCCTTGCTCTCCAGCTTGGCATCGACAGCCATGTGAATGTTGGAAAATTCTCCCTATAGATGAATTATTACTATTACTACAGCATACTGACAGATCACACGCAGCAGGACTGTGAAAGTAAATGAGAAGATGAAGGGCGTACTTTGATGAAGGTGGGTCGCCACACTCTGAAAGTGGTGTTGATCTGCTTGAAGTCTCCAGGTGGGATGGAGCAGCTAAACAACTCACAGGGATTTCCTTCTTCTTTGCAACTCTGAAAGAACGAAAAATGATATGAGAAAAACACTTACCATCAGATATCCATTTCACATATTCATGAGAAAAGCCCTGCTTACTCACCAAAAGATATACACTCAAGGTCTCTTTTTTAGGATTCAATGTATAAGGCTTGTCAGGCTTGATGTCTAAAGGGTTAATCAGTCTACTGGCATCACAGCTGATGCCCTGTAAGAATGAAATGAGGCAGTTGAGATATTTCTGAGCCAGTCACGTACTGTAGTCAGCGCCACAAATAGCTTTAAGGAATCGGAGCACCTACCGCTGTGTGGCTGACATCTGTCAAGTACAGCAGAAAGTTTTTGACAGACGTTTGATATGGAAACATTATCTTGAGCAGCAGTGGAGGACTCTGCATTTCAGGATCCCTCTCAATCTGTTGAACACAAAGGGAAATCAATCAGAAATTGATCATCAACAGAGCATTCACACTCAAACCAGTTTAAGTGAATCTGGATCATAACCACTCCCAATGACAATCTGACATTGGCATCAGACTCCATTTGACTCCAAGATGACTCCTCAGCCATGCAGTATCTTAGTTTAGTCATTTTTACCATTTTAACTGCTATGACATAGACATAGTTCTCTTTAAAAGTTCCTCATTGTATTCACATGATGCTCTGAAAGGAGTGATTCAAACTCCAGATTGACGTTTTGAGTCTTACCGTGTAGCTGATTTTCACCTCATCCCCGATCACACTAGTGTGGTTGAAAACGCTGGGTATCTTCTCCTTCTCTTTAAATATGATGTGGTCCTGCTTCATATACTTGTTTCTAGGATAAAAACGTATTTATACTCTGACCAGCAGTCCTAGTGTATATATCATTTGAACATAATATGACATTTAATTACATTTCACTATGCAAATTACTTTATATATGTTAAATATAGAGTAAATTTTAGATATATTAGACTCTTAAAAATAATGGTGCTTCACGATGCCATAGAAGAATCTTTTTTTGTCTAAATGGTTCCATAAAGAACCTTTAACATCTGAAGAACCTTTCTGTTTCATGAAAGGTTCTTTGTGGCGAAAGAAGGTTCTCCAGATTATAAAAAGGGAAGAAAGAGATGGTTCTTTAAAGAACATTTTGACTCTTCTTTGTGGAACCAAAAATGGTTCTTCTATGACATCGCTTGAAGAACCTTTTAAGCACCTTTATTTTTAAGAGTGTACAGAATGAAATGGCAAACTGAATAAATCTCATCTGTCAGTGCATTAACATTACTGCTTAGTTCAGTTCTGCTCAGATGCTTATTTTGGCAAAGCTGATTGGTTGGTTTAAAAAGCCACTTACACAGTGAATCTCAGGTTGGCTTCGTGCTGCACAGGGATGACGATGCTCACAAAGTTGTCTCTCAAGTTTGAATCCGACTCCTCACTATCACTGCAGTCAAAATAATAATTATATATCAAAATACTGTGCCCCATTCTATGGAAACTTGTTTCGGCCACTGAATAAAAAAAACAAAAAAGGTAATTGCAACTTTTTATCTCAGAATTCTGACTTTACATCTTGCAGTTGACTTTTTTGTATCACAATTGTGAGATTTTGCATGTCAGAATTGTGTGATATACAGTAAAATCGCAATTGTGTGTTATAAAGTCAGAACTGCAAGATGTAAGCAATTGTAAGAAAATAGTTTTTTCCTCTGAATTGGACTTTGTAACTTGAAATTGTGAATTTATATATATTTTTATAATTCTGAAGTCAGAATTGCGAGATGTATTTTCGCAATTGTGAGAGAAAAATTCAGAATTACAAGAAAAAAGTCAGAACTGTGAGTTTATAGCTTGAAATTCTTACTTTATTTTTTGCAATTGAGTTCATATGCAATTCTGAGGAAAAAAAGTCAGAACTGCGACATAAAAAGTCACAATTATCTTTTTTATTTTTGGTGGAAATGGGCTTCCATATTATTCTCTGTTTAATTGAGTCAAACACAGTAAAAAGTGGATTTAATTAGTGAGTAGTCATGGGCGTAATTCTTACGTGGTTGCAGTAACATTGATCACAATGTCCTTACGAATATGAAAGGGATTGGGCTCGAACTGGATTTTGAAGCTTTCCTGTTGGATTGACATGATAAGAGTGTAAACAGAACGAGATATAATAATGCACATTATTTTATTATGTTAATTTAATAGTAAGAGGCAAATCTCACCTTTTTGTCAGTTTTAAGAAAAGGATATCCAACTGCACATACTATTCTGGTATGATTCGTTTCACAGTCTTTATCTTTGGGCTGCAAAAAAAGTGACAACAGATATTAACTGTTTTTGAAAACATCAATGACTTTTTCCCCATTTTGAATGTATTTGTCGCTGATTTGTTCCATCTAAAAGTTTTTCTTGCCACATTACAGATGACAAATCCTACCTCAACTTTCACATAGTTGATATTTTCCGTGTGGCTCAGTGTAACCTTAGTATTGTAAGCATTGTCTCCGGTATTGTGGATGTCGATGTTGACATAAAACTTCTCCTGGTTGCTTTTTATGAGAAGTCTATAGAAATACATGGAGATGGACAAAGTCAATTTGCATCTAGTGCTCTAGTTCGCTTCTATTATCTTGTTGTAATGTCTTGCAGACAAATCTGAGGCTGATGACTTTGACAGAACAACGTGTGCTGAACCTATTCTCTCAAAAGTCAACAGAAGGGGGCAGCAGACAACAGGAAATGACAAAAATACATGGGAATAAACAAGAAATCATGTACTTACTATACGAATAACACAGCCACTTCAGATCATGTCATAATTATCTGAATTGTCATTTTACATATATAATAATATCAAAGAATGAAGCAGAAAGACACAAATAGGACGATTTAACTGACCTCATATTAAAAGCTATTAATAATACCTCGAAATGTTTGCAGTGGCTTTAAGGTGTAGATTAGCAACACACTTGTCGTCATTCCCACAGTCCACTAATGCAATCTAGAGCAAAGAAAATACAGAGAAACGTAATAACGGACTATTTATTTTGACGTGCTCGAATGGTCGTAAAAACAAACTTCAAAAGCATCTTCATCCCTTTAAGTTTACCAAAAAATGTTGGTCTGAAACAGTATCAGTATCTGTAACAGTATCAGTATCTGCTGTACTGAATCAGCTTTTGTTTTGCACCCTTTCCCAACAATGTCATTTAATTGCAACAAGCATTAAGCCAAATGTTTCCCACAAATATTTGTGTCAGGAATCGTTTTCCTGCTCCAGTGCTTTAGAAGACATGAGCAACAGAACTCGAGGGAGTAGCAGAGGCAAACACTCAGTGAAGTTTCCAGGAAAATGTGTTCTTCCTCCTGATAACCTTATCTCGTGAGCTTGTAAAGCTGTCTCCTTGGGTTTGTGTGTGTGTGTGTGTGTGTGTGTGTGTGTGTGTACTTGTTTATGCTACATTGTGGGGACCAGCCTGCAGTCCCCACGAGGGAAAAAAATATTAAAAATAGTAAAAGATGTTTATCTGAAAGGGTAACAATGCAAACAGGTTTTCTGTAAGGGGTAGGCTAAGGGTTGGGTTAGGATAGAAAATATCATTTGGTCAGTATAAAAACAATAGAAGTCTATGGAAAGTCCCCACAATTTACAGAAACAAACATGTGTGTGTGTGTGTGTGTGTGTGTGTGTGTGAACACACTGAGCTATATAAGAAACCTCCAGTTCTGGATGGACTGGGAGTAAAATCAGGACTCATTCCAGCCATAATCCTCTACTTTATGTATCACTTATTTTTCCCCTTTATGTCTATAGCGCTTTGCACTATACAGATTGTTTCAAAACATTGATAAACATGAAAAAAATGATTAGAATGATGCAACAGAATTGAATTCTGCTGTAAAGCAGCTCTAAAAGGACAAGGATAAATAGTCGCTATTCAGTTGAAATCAGCTCATCGCTGATTCAGTTCAGTTAAATAACTGTGTAAAGTCAATTAATGTGTAAAGTCCATGCATATAATACAAATATCGCCTGCTGTATTGTCTAATTCAGGGGTTTGTACACTAGTTACACTAGAGGGCGCAGGGGATTTAATGGGCTCTGGAGAAAAATTTTACAAAATATATTTTTTAAAGCTAGATTTGAATTAAATATTTAACACAATTATTTATTTATGTAGTTATTTATTTTACATTTGAATTCACAAAACTGGTTTTTGCTTTCTAAAAACTGGTCAAAATTCATGAGATTTAGCACAATATTTTTGAAAAATATATTTTGTGAAAAAATATTTCAGAGTATTTCAACATTCATCTGACATATATTATTATTTATTTTAAAACGTAATTTGCAAACAACAGTAATATCATGCTTGACATTTTGGAAATATTTTGTGAAAAAATATTTAGGTATTTTCTATATTGAATGTTTTGTTATTATACATTTTAGATATTTTATTAAATTTGTAAACAACATATCTTGATAATATCATGTTTGATATTTTTGAAATATTTTGTGAAAAAATATTTGAGTATTTCTATATTAAACTCAAATGTTATTATACATTTTAAATATATTACTTAATTTGTAAAAATAAAAAAAACATGCTGTCTTTCTTTATAATATCATGTTTGTTATTTTTGAAATATTTTGTGGAAAGTATTTGAGTATTTCTATATTCATCTCACATTATTATACATTTTAAATTCATTATTTAATTTGTAAACAACATGTTGTCTTTATAATATCATGCTTGACATTTGTGAAATATTTTATGATGAGTATTTATAAATTCCTCTCATGTTATTATACATTAAAAATAATATTATAATAATATAACATATTATATATAAAAAATATTTAATTTGTAAACAACATGTTGTCTTTATAATATAATACTTTATATTTTCTAATCAAAAAGTCAGCACAACTAAATTACAAAATAAATTGAAAAAATTAAAAACGATCTAATGTGTAAGTAATCAAAACTCACAAGGAAATTGTTCAGATTCGTTCAAATCTAAATAATTATACTTCACCTTTCATGAGCAAAAAAAAAGTGAGCATGTCTTTTCATGTTTATGTTGCAAGAAAATGTACATTTAAATGAATAAAATCATAAAAAAGCCCAACTAGTCGTCTTGACATTACTTCTGCCAGTCCATCCCTGCTTCAGCTAAATAATCTCATTATAACTGTGTGTGAGAGAGCAGCTCAGCATGGAGAACGTCTCCCAGCGCTTGTAAAATTAGAGAGACTTCATTAGCCTAACTTACAGCTGCCGCCCGCATTCACTCCTTCTTTAATGAGTGTTATTACTGCAGCAGTGACCCACACATATAAACCTCCGGCTCTGATAGAGGAAGAGAGCATGAGATCTTACAGTCTTGTTGAGTGACGTCGGTAATTCCCCGTCTAGAACTGGACCTGAGTCTTCATCCGTTAAACCGAATTCCAGCGTGACCATAATGGGGTCTCTGAAATCCAGTTTATCCTGTGGGGGATAATAAAGGATGTTGCAAATTTTTTTCAGCTTAACGGCTGTCTAGCAACTCATAAACAGACTGAAAAGCTACAGAAATGGTATCAGATTCATTCTGTCGCTAGCAGCCGCCATTATAAACTATATATTATTGGCTTAAAGGCAGGGTATGTGATTTTTCAAAAACACTTTAGAAAACTGATTCGGGCCGAATAGCAAAACAAACTTGTAGCCAATCAGCAATAAGGGGCGTGTCTACTCGTGATGTGGAGGAGAGAGCTTTCAGTGCATGGGACGGACATTAGCCGAGCCGAGCGACAGAAAGATAGAGATGGCGGATAAAAAAACAAAAGAGGAAAACGTCTGCGGAAAGATAAGGCAAGAAGTAGGACCCGTGTAAAATATTGGATCAGCTTTCCAGTGCTGGAGAGAACTCAAGGAGCGGAGGCCTGCGATCGGACGCCGAGGTTGCGTTGTTTCTTCTCAATAGGTGAGTAACACAGTGTCTACAACAGCTAAAGTCTGCCTACACCGGACGCGATCAAACGACCGTTGAAAACCATTTGAAATGTGTGTCAGCACATCATAAATAGAACCCGGCAGCAGTTTTCTGAATCACTTACTCTGCCTTTAAGTCATATTCTCATATTGATCGTGCAGTTTTGCAGCCGTCCATCATTGACACAAGGGGGCATCACTTCTTTTGCTCAGTTTGCTCACAGACTGCATACTTCCTCTGGATCTCCGAGGGCAAGTATGCAGTGAAGCAGGACGTGCTGCAGTCTCTCAATGGAGGCTGGGCTGATTTTTTTTGGCCTCGGGCCTTTGATCAGAGAACCTCTGGCTTTTATTAAACTCAAGTCGTCTGGTTTCAAACGCTTAGTTTTATGCTCTTTATCTACTGAGAGATGTTAAACGTAACCTTATCTAGATCAGAGGCAAAAAAGATAGACAGTTTATGGTTTCGGAGAAGAGGAGGGACTGGTTTTATAAGAAGCTCGTCTGGAGGGAGTGTACAGTCTCCATTACAAGCTACTACTTTACATTTATAGATTTGGCAGACACTTTTATCCAAAGCAACATATATTACATGCACCGACAGATTTTCTCGTCACTATGTTCAGAAAGCTTTAAAATATATATATTTTTTAAGGTCAGTTGGATAGATGATAAATAAACTTTTACAGACAAACGTAACATTTTTTTTTTTTTACAAATTTTCTTAAATATTATTTATTTTCGGTTGTACCACATGACACTTGTAGCCTTGTCATAAAAAGGTCAAATCATCTGACACATTAAGAGACTTACTGACCTATGATATAATTTCCTGTTTTGTGTTTTCCCTGCATATTTCTGCATGTTAATAGTTAATATTTCTGATATTTAATCAAAACTGCTTCAAGAAACAGTAATAATTATTATTGTTAACAAAAACTAAAAACCTTTAGTTTATTGTTAACAAAAACTAAAAACAAAAAAAACCTTTTCATTATTTGAAATAAAACAAATATTAAATGAAATAAAATTAAATATAAAAAATAAATTAAATATTAAAAACGTATTTTATTTCAGCTAGCTGCCAAGACAACATTTTCAGTTAAATTGAATTAATAAAATAACTGCAATTTAAATATATTTATATATAATTATATTATAAATGTAAATAAATATTATAAACGAAAACTAAAACTATATAGCCATTTTAAAAAATATATATAAAAAAGATAACAAAATTACTAAAATTAAATTAAAAATACAAAAGTTTAAAGTAACAACTTATTCAAAATATTAATAGAAACTATAAAAGTATATCAATGATACTAAAATAACACTGATACTTCATAAGGTGTTCTTTTCAAGAATTTAATGAGGCGTATTTCTTCATTATAATATCAGGACGGTTACACCACCCTGACATTTTTGCCTTTAGGCCCCCTAAACATATCAAAATTCATTTCAATTCAGAAATTCGCACATATATTTTCATCACAGAAGAGGTGAATTCAAGTAAATATATGTATTAATATAATTTTTAATGAATGAACAACTAATAAAACTAAAAACATCTTAATTCTAGAAGAGTTATTGCCTTGTTTGCTTGTCATTAAGGCTACGTATGTCATCCAAAAAAGGAGCAACATCATGTTTTTTATACACTAAACTGTTACTTGTTCTAAAACGTAGCTTGTTGCTGGAGAACTCTAGTAGCGTTTCTTCTTTATATACACACCGTACACACAACTGAACACGAAGAAGCTAAAAATCACGTGACAGAAGATTGCGCGGCCCTCTTGTGTATAAGAAGACTGGTTTACTTGCCGAAGTGTAGAAGGTGTGCTCTCTGCAAAGCCTGTCCACGATGGACTCGTTCTTCTGCAGCCTCCTGTTGTCCGTTTCGTTAAACCGTCCTCTAGCAATCGCTCTCAGCGAGTCAAGAGTCAAACTGTACCTGATGACTGGAGCAAAACACCATTCGAAAACGCAGAATTGGAAAGATTTGACTGACAAAACATAAAGAAAGCGCATCACTTCCTCACCCGTTCCTGTGTTTGTGTCTTTGTCAGACTTGATTCGATATTTGAAGCACACTTTGGTCTTCACACATACTGTGGTCCTCCCTTGAACCTGACAGGTCTGCTGCAGATTGATCTTGCTAGGGTCGAAGGTCATCTCGGCAAGAAGCTCTGCGACATCCCGAGACCTGGATTCAACAAATACAACAAGATGTTTACTTGAACGGAGCCGCATTTGGAGGATTAATAGGTGTCTCGTTTCGCTCTGTGCAACAACAGCTGGTTCGTAGATCATAGCTAGAAACATCGTAGAAACGCTTCAGATGGCCTCCAGAAATACAATATGTGGTCAATTACAGGCAAATTGAGAGCTCCTAAAAGGCTGGGTGGTGCAGTTTGGGGAGTGAAGATGGCAGAGGTCACTAGACTCCATGGCTTTGCTCTACAGTCGCAGGGTTTCGGCGTTTAGGAGTCATTTCGTGGAATCTGTGATCTCTACAGGGGATCTAAGAGAGGAAATGCAGCCAAGCGTTTATTTGGTGGTTGGAGGCACTCTCACACAGTTTCAGAGGCCAGCAGAAATGGGTCGTAGCGGAGGGACGTAACCCCTGACGGACAAGCCTCTGCGATGTGGGATGTTTAGGCTCGGGTCCAAATTCGAGACAGCTGCTGCGGGTGGGAACAAGGAAGCTGGACGTCCAGAGGGTAGTGGGTTCAAGTTACAAACCCATAATTTTATTTTAGGTCTGGACATTAGTGGGAATTTGAAATGTTGTACAACAGGATAGATTGAGAGGAATAAATTCAATGAAAGTTCACCAGAAAAGCGCGGCTCCTCCTATTCCTCCGATAGTGACGTCAATGATGCCGTCATCGTTCAAATCCATGATGCCGTGAATCGATTGGCCGAAGAACTTCATGCTCTCTCCGTCTCCTCCAGCAGCAATGCGCTAAACACGGACATATACAGATCACATATAACACGGCTAATTCCTGTAGGAGCTTATGAATGTAGAGCAGGGCAGCAACACTGGAGGAGGTCATTTACGGTCTGATTTTTAAACAAAAAAATGTGTGAAAATTACAAACTGCAATATAACTTAATATGTAAGTTTGCATAAATATAATAAATACTGCATTCTATAAATTAAACAAAATACCATACTTAGTTATATTATTAATATCACATATTTTATTAATATATAATATATAATGTAGTCTATATTAATGTAATATTGCATTATAGGCATTAAACAAAAAGGTAATATAATACATTTACATTAAATAACATTTATTTTATTAATGAAGCATATATTCATATATTATACGGTATATTGCATTATAGGCATTAAACATGACCACAACTATTATTATACTATTATACTATTTATATACATATAAAAATAAATACTTAATTATATGAATTAAGAAATACAATATTTACTAAAGTTTAAAATAAATAAATATTGCATTATAAGCATTAACCAAGAATACAACGTTTATAATTATATTACAGTTTATATAAAAAAATTTTTAAAAAATATATAGAAATACAATATTATTTTATTAAGAAGTTTATATTAATATAATAAATATTCCACTATACAGTGTGCACTAAACAAAAGCACATTATTATTATTATTATTATTATTAACTAATTGCATACATATTACTAGCATATTGGCTGTTTATTAGTACTTATAAAGCACATATTAATGTCTTATCCTGTATGACCATATTTTAGATCCCTTAATCCACCCCATACTGTACTGTACCTAAACTTAACAGCTACCTTACTAACCATTATTAAGCAGCAAATTAGGAGTTTATTGAGGCAAAAGTCGTAGTTAATAGTTAGTTAATAGTGTGAGAATTGGTCCCCAAACTACAGTGTGACCATTGTTATTATTATTTTTACTTTTATAATAAACATTTATGTTAATATAAAAATTAAACATCAAGTCCAGATAAAGGTAAATGGCTCAGTTCAGCTAAATGTTTTACTGTCCAGCATCCCTGTGACCCTACATAGGATACATAAGTATTTGGAGAGTGGATAAATGGATGAACAAGTATATGACTCTGTACATATATTTTAATGTCTAATTATCACAAATACACTGTAAGCATTAGGCTAAACTAGGGGTGCAACGGATCGTAGATGATCCGTAAACACAGTCTTAAGTTAACGTAAACAGCTGAGAAAGATGTGTGTCAGTATTAGGTCCGTGCATTTTGGTCTTAAAGAGACAGCAGCCAATAAATACCTGTTTCTGTCTGCTAATCCAACACCACAGCTCTAACAAAGATGAATCTGTATTTAACTTGTGCAGTGAGCACTATTGTGTTATTTTACACTTAATTCTTACATTTCTGCATCTGAATGCTACTGTTACTGACTTTATTTGTAACTGTGTTTTGTTGTATTCATCTATGCTTGTAATTTGTGTAATTGTTCTTGTTTTATTACTAACTTTATTAGTTAAGCTAGTAGTTTTTGCTGTGGTATAGAAGTACTTAAAGTAAGCTTTCACAAAATGTTTTTTTTTTTTTTTGCTGATCCGAAAAATTATCCGATCCGTGACTCAAAATCCGTAATATGATCCGAACCGTGAGTTTTGTTAAGCTTTCACAACATTTTGTTTTTTTTTTTGCTGATCCGAAAAATTAGCCGATCCGTGACTCAAAATCCGTAATATGATCCGAACCGTGAGTTTTGTGATCCGTTGCACCACTAGGCTAAACACATGAATATAGGCGCGTTTCCATTACAGATTTACGCAAAACTTTGGCGATATTTTATAAATGTCGATAAAAAAGTATTGCGAAATGACGGCATTTCCATTAACCGATGTTATGCGACTAAAACTTAATTTTTTCCTCTCGCGATAAGTCATGGCAACGGATTTTGATGGGATTTTGACGGATTTTGGCTACACCAGCCATTATATTTAATCGAAGGAGGCGTATGCGTGAATCTTGACAGAAGCAGCGTGGAGAGCAGCTTCTGGGACGTGCCGTGGCGTGACTGGTAACACAAGCGTTGACTAGAGTGGCCGCGATCAGCTCCGGTGGCCGTTTCGGAGCCGTAACCCGCGACGCGAGTATCGAACGTATCGATACTCAAACAAAAGTATCGATACTAAGGTGCATTTTATTTACCAGTGGTTTTGTTTATTTAACAACAATACTAATAATAATGCGTACAATATGCATTGAATTGGACGAATAACCTTTGTTAGCGAGTAATTGTGTAGGAAAGAACTATTTTCCTGCTCATTTGAACACACGCAAATGTTGCAAGACAGAACCAATCAATCACAGAGAGCATTCACTCACTGCTGACAGTGCATTCAAACAGGGCTGCGTTTCCCAAAAGTATCATAAGAAAGCATTAAAGCTTTTGGGAATGGCAGCCCTGAACAATGCTTATCAGAGGACAGAAAAAAAAACCCATAAATGTTTGAGTTATTTCACAATAAACAAATTGAAATTGTAGCCTACATAGTTTGTGCAATTACAATTATTTAAATTGAACGTTGAAAGATAATATTGATCATGTAAAGGTTGCATTTTATGCATGCAACAGCCATTCACTGGCAGTCCCTAATGGCAGTACAAAATATTGCACTAAATCAAAAGTTCAAATGTTACAAATAAGTTAGAATATTAATGTTGTAATACTGGTAGCACTAATATAAAAATGTGATGATATATGTTACAAAAAAGTAACAATTTTGAAATACGTTGATGGTTGTATTTTTTTGTATTTGATCTCAGTATTCCTATCAATGTTGTATAAGGGTTTTTTATGCATAATAGTAACCCTAGAATGTGATCAAACAGTTTAAAATAGCTGGGCTAAGATATATAACAATTTTTAAGACTGCAGAAATATGTTAATTCAGTATACACATTATCCCACCGGTTACAATTGTGACTGACCATAAAATACAATTGATTGATGATGATTATTTCAAAGCGTTACTAATGACACATTTGGATATTTTCATGTCTGGGAAAAATTTGGGATTAAACGGGTTAAAATGCGTTTTAAACAAAGTTAAGTGGTTTTCATTACTCATTTTACTCTTAGTAATTTAATAATTTAACAAATTTCATAATTTAAACGTTTAGTGCAGAAGTATCAAATCGGTATCGATATCGACGATACTGCCTTGAAAAATATCGGTATCGTATCGAAAACAAAATAAGGGGTATTACCCATCCCTACTCCGGTGGCCGTTTTGGAGCCGTAACGCGCCGCAGACGTGTGCAGTGTAAATAGTCTAAGCATTAATGGCAGGGAAAGCCCCTTATACTTGAGAGCAGCCACACATGAAGTGTTTCTTGGAGGTTGTAGTACATTGAGGAATGATCATATGCAGGGATTGAAATTAACTTTTTCACTCACCAGCCAATTTGGCTACTAAATTTTTAAGTTACCGGCCATTCATAACTTCTACTAGCCAAAAAAAAGAGAAAAAATACAGAAATAAACCAACAGCTTGAGGCTGTCTACACTGGACGTGACAAAGCGACCGTTGCAAATCATATTGTGTCAGTACTAGGGGTGTGCGATATTGACCAAAAATAATATCTCAATATTTTCTGGGATTTTATCGATAAAGATAATTAGACAATATTTTGCTGAGTGTGTTATTGTGCTGATATCTTATACAGTGGAGAGCTGACTCCTAAAGTTTTTGTTATTCTTCATTATTCTGTGTGGTGATCAGTTCACAGTAGAGATAGAAATTAATCTTTTCCAATAAGTTTAAATTGATTTGTACCTTTATAAAGCCATTTTTTCTAAAAGTGTCCATTATCTTTTGAGTATGCGCACGCGCACTAAAGCCTGTCTGTGTTGGTCTAACCAGACTTCATCACGTCGCATATGCGTGCCTCTGTTTGTTTCGTTTTTGCAATATACTCGATAATGTGATGTCTCACGAGTTCAGTATTTGCGCTAAACCTGCGCAGATTTGGCTTGCATGAACTTCCCCAAGAAATTAATGAGTGAACATAACTTACGAAAAGTAACCCGCCAAATTGGCTAGTGATTTGAGAGCGTTACCCGCCACAGCTGAGTTTTATCCGCATTGGCGGGTGTTAATTTCAAACCCTGATCATATGACTTTTTACGTACGCCATGTGACCTGTAAATGCGAAAAAAACGTTTCCATTGCAGTTTTGCGAAATATTCCTTTTTTGAATTGCCTGAAAACCACCTAATGCGAGCGTAAAAACTTTTTTGCGATATATGGGCATTTTTGCGAAATTGATGCGTTTCCATTAGGCGTATTTTCAATTCGCAATTTCAAATGGCGCAATTTGAAGGGTAATGGAAATGCAGCTTATGTTACTGTTTGCATGTTTTAAACAGGGATCCTTTCTCCCCA
The DNA here is from genome assembly GCF_001515625.1 of Sinocyclocheilus rhinocerous. NCBI lineage: Eukaryota > Metazoa > Chordata > Actinopteri > Cypriniformes > Cyprinidae > Sinocyclocheilus > Sinocyclocheilus rhinocerous. Next base: position 704,285 of record NW_015633524.1, read on the forward strand.
CCAAGGGGTTTTTGAAGACCACTTGATGCTATGCTTAGAAGATTCTTTACCTGTACATACTTCTCCTTTATTGATTTCTGAGAGCCGTGGTAAATATACACCGCCCCCCTGTGGTCGTTCTCCAGAGGTGATCCGATCACTATGTCACTGAAGCCGTCCAGGTTGAGGTCAGGGACGGCAGCGATGGCGGTACCGAAGCGTGCGCCGCAGGGCTCGTTCTTACTGACGCTCTTACAGTTGCTCTGGGAGTGAGCCGTACAGCAGGTCTGATTCACCGGCTTCAGCGACATCTCGTGTTCAAACAGCCCATCCTGAGGAGTAACAACCAGACACAAGACTGGAAATCTCAGTGTGGCCTACAGACTAGTTGTTGAAGATATGGGTAAAAAATTTAGGTTCAGACCCAGCCAGTCATTAGCTTCCGTCCAAAGTTATGCGAAAAATCAGAATAAACCGTTTCCATCCCATGCGTTTTAAGAGAACAAAACTGTCACCTCCAACTGGCGCAAAGTAATAATAATAAAAATGAAAGTTGCTGCAACTGGGGAAACCTCTGACTCTTTTCTCCTATGTAATAAATGAGTTATGCCTCAGAGCTCAAACCAAGAAGCTTACTGTTGATCATGACAAATTTGTTCAACCAACTTCCGCACAGAGAACTTTATCACCTCTTGCGAAACTCCCAATTGACCCTTCGCAAAAACTCGCCCCTTTTAGTTACTGTTGCGATGCCTGACTAAACATGCCGCTCTCACACTACACAACACGTTCTCACGCAGTGAAAAATACATCGCGGAGCAAAGAGGAAACTGAAAACACACAGAGCAGGCTATTTCTGGTATGAAACTAAGTCTCAGATTTCAAATTTGGTCATTTTGTAAGAAATTCAAACAATTGATGCTGTTTTGTGGCTCTTTAATGTGTCGTGACAGATCGCTATAGCCTCAGTTCAAGCGGCACGTGAACCGATCATCTCTTCCTCTTTACTAGTTATAGCACGAAATAAACATGAATGAACATCAGAGGGTATCTTGTTTCAACTGCATGCAGAAAGACGTCAATACACACTATCTTCAAGTTCGAGTCCACCGACGTTAATCTAATCTCCTGTCTAGTTTGTTTGTCGAACAAAACGGCAGATTTGGTGTTGTGATTGGTCAGATCACCTGTCAATCAAACTCCCTGCGAAGCTTTCTATTGAAATGACTGGATTTACACCGTTACACCATGGGATTGGGTGAAAATGGACAAAACCCATAAAATTACAAAAACCCTAAAAAGACTTTTGTGACTTTTTTTGAGAAAAGATTCGAGAAAAGATGATACTGTTTTAAAAGTGGATAAACCGATGAGTTAAACAGGAAAGAAAAGACTTATCACAAATCATTATATGCAAATAAACAAGAAAAAAAGACCAACTGATATGCAAATTTTACAATTGTCGGTTTGATTTCTTGAACATTCTTCTTGGGAAACACTGTAAAAGAAGGTCAAAGACTTTTAAGAGGTTTTAAGATTTGAATTTATGTCCAGAGATTGTGATTTGATTTGAAAATCATGGAGAAAAAACATGAACAATATGTGCAATCAATACAGTTCTGCCTTGTAAATGCAAATGCTTCACGAAGAAACACTGACCATGGACAAAACCTCAAAACCGATGGAAATCGCTCCATTTAAGCCACTATTTGGAAGCTGTTGAAAGCAGGTGCTCCACAGAGGCTGGTATTTTGCTGGAGATATTACAGTTTCATTCGATTTCCATTCCCATGATGCCAAGCTCCTACCCGCACTCTGATTCCAACCCTTCCCCTGCTCTGGGAGCACTTATCTCAGGCTGAACACCAACACAACACACACTCACTCCCTGAGGACAGATCCAGATTTACTGCTCCCACATGCTCTCGGTGTGGAATGGAGGTACTACACTCCCCTACACGTGTTTTCAGTATGTGGAATGAGGCATATCACACACAGATTAAAGACACATACACACCTCATTGAGTCTGTAGACGTAGACTTGACCTTGTTCGTCCCTCTCTGGACCCATATACATGGGAGCTCCGACCAGAAGGATGTCAGTGTAACTGTCACGGTCGATGTCATGCGTCTGGAGAACACTGCCGAAATAGGAGCCAATCTAAGAAGAACATGACACACTTAATAAATACCACTAAAAATGAAACTTCCAATGGAAACATGCAGCGTTTGATGAAAATCTATTAAGAATAATGGTAATGAAAAAACATTCAAAAGTAAAAATTACAGTAATAACATTACAGTAGTGACGATTTGGGAAGGAAATATGCTTAATAGTCATGAAAATAAATAATAATATAATACAAAACAATATATATTTCTAAAGTATATTATTCATATTAAAATATATCATTTATATACAATAATTTATATAATTTCTTCATTTTCTTTTGAATTTGGTGTGGATCTGAACATGAACAAATTTCATTTTATATATATTTACTTTTAAAATGTAATTCTTTAAATAGTTTCTTTTGATTTTTGGGGTGAAATATGATCTGTTTTTGCGAGATCCACCCAAAATTGTTTGAGGTTGTGGTTATGAAGCTACCTGCTCTCCTTTCAGCGTCTGTGTTATGGTGACATTTTCTCCGTCGAAGCGGTACACCGTGACCCGGCCGCTGTGGTTAAAGCGTGGTGCACCTGTGATGTACAGCACCCCATGGGGTGTGTATGCCGACTGCACGTCATAACCTGCAAGCAAAACCACACTGCAACCTTTACCACCACACAACTAACCCAACCTCACAGTCATTTACAGCAGTCTGCACGCTTAATACGAAACAGCTGGGGCCCAAATCATAAACGGTTTCATTACAGCAGACACAGACATTGTTGGGAATAATGCTAGAATAAACCAGCTTGACTGATTATAAATCTTTTTCCGTAAATCAGCATTTGTGAAACAGTGCTTCCGCGCAGCTTGTTCTCCAAACACGTTTATCAGGCAGAGTCATTTCAACTGACTGCTTTTGTTTCTGGAGCAACAGCCTTAAAAGGGGATGTGTGGAGAGTGTGAGTGTTTGCACTTGGACTGTGAGTGTTTATGGGACGGCAGAAGACCGCGACAATGTGTTTAGACTACAAGCACCATACTGTCCTCTATTGTGAGCTTCCTTGTCTCTCCGAGGAGAATATTATGAAGGAAATAAAATTCCTGATATGTATATGCAGCATTTTTATTATTGATTATTTGGTACCCAAGAAGTATAATCATTCAAGGCCTTGGCTTATTGTCTTTGTAGTCTTCTAGGCCTTAACTAGGCTTGAAGTTAGAGGTATAGGTACACTCTAAAAAATGCTGGGTTAAAAAGGGACAAATCCAGCTATTGGGTTCTATTTAACCCAGCATTTTTTAGAGTGTAGCCTTGGTGAGCATAAAAACGTAAAATCAAATACATTAAAAAAAATAAAATAAAAAAACGGAATTATTCCAAAGGTTTGGCTGCCAGTCTCTATGAGTCCTACGGTTATATTTAACACCGCAATTTTTAGAGTGTAGTTGCTAAAGCTGTTGTTGCAATGGATGGGACACAAACTCATGTAGGTGAGTTCAAAACTGATACTTTTAATATTTGCTGATCCCATCCATCATTTTCTGTCCACTCTCTACTATTACTATAAATAAAAGTTAATGTAAATGTCATTCGTAGTCCTCACCTATGTATCCCGCCATGCCTTCGTATCTCTGCTCTGCAGGGTCATGGAAGGTGTTTTTTTTGGGAACGACAAACTCTTGCCCAGATTGCATCACTACAGTGCCGTTCCAATCGAAAGCGCCCACGGCTCCCAGCATCACACCCGCCTTTCAGAAAGATATACATTATATTACATATATTACAATTACACTCTAAAAAATGCTGGGTTAAATATAACCCAGCGCTGGGTTAAAAAGGGACAAACAGCTATTGGGTTGTTTTGACCCAGCGGTTGGGTTCAAAACAACCCAACCGCTGGGTCAAAACAACCCAATAGCTGGGTTTGTCCCTTTTTAACCCATCATTTTTTAGAGTGTACAAGCACATTTGAGCTTCTACTTACAATATGTGAAGTGCTATACTGTATGTGTGTGCGTTGATCAATGTTTATATGTGAATAAAAGCATAAATTAAATCAACCATGTGTCTTCAGAAGACTTGGATTCATATGGATTACTTTTATGACGTTATGATGAACTCTGAAGTGTCAAAGTTTTGGAAGAATGGACTCTTAATGGAGGGACAGAACTTCAAAATTCCCCCAAAACTTGCTCCATTTCCTTCCATACGTGCCACACCCCGAACTCCATTTGTGCCATTCTTACAGGATGTGATAACTGGATTATAATTTACAAACAATTTATTTGTTCCGTTCGCATTTTATGACTAAGGCCCAGTGTGTTTACAGACTACCCAGCAATGCGTTCAAAAATTTGCTAGTGTTACTGCTGTCTCTGTCAAACTGAGAAAGGATGTGACACGCTGACAGACTCATTGTACTTCCTTCTGTGATTCATAACCAAACACTGAAGAGTTTGCACGTTTCCTCTGTAGTTATGCACGACTCACCAGCAGCAGGATGTCAGATGAGGTAAATCAGACAACAGGACGGGGTCAGAATCTGATCTGAATTACAATTCTCAAGAGAGCAGACTGACAGGACACTTACTTTAGACGTGTGAGCGCTGAATCCCGACTGAGACATTTCCATCTCAAACGAGGAGGTGTGTTTCTCAGATGTGGCTGTTAGACAAAGGCCATTTTTACATTTTTGACAGGTTTCATGACATTAAACATTTTAAATATGATTCACTTGTTTGCAGTAAGAAAATATGCCTAACTAGATAGTTATAGTTAAAACTGTAGTATTTTTGGAAGAAACTGGGAGAGCTTGTTTCTTCATCAGAACAGATTTGGAGAAATGTAGCATTACATCACTTGCTCAGCAATGGATCCTCTGCAGTGAATGGGTGCCGTCAGAATGAGAGTCCAAACAGCTGATAAAAACATCACAATAATCCAATCCAATAAGTAATCCACACCACTCCAGTCCATCAATTAATGTCTTCTGAAGTGAAAAGCTGCATGTTTGTAAGAAACAAATCCATCATTAAGATGTTTTAACTTTGGGTGCTTCTAGTCTAGATTTTTAACTTCATTTTTATCTTCATTGTCAACTTCAGACGCTTTTAGTCAAAATACCAGTTCATAATTCATAATAACTGTTCCTCCAATGAGTTCATCTCCTGTTGTCCTCTCACATCAAAATTCACCAACATATTTGTTTAGAACTGATTTGACTGTTTTCACTTGTCACTTTCACTTGTGCTTGATCTGTACATATTTCTCTCCAGATTCAGACGCGACTTGTATTTTAGCCAGAAGAAATGGTTAAAAAGTTAAAAATGTCTTAGTGATAGATTTGTTTTGTACAAATGTGCAGCTTCTCAGTTAACTGATGGACTGGAGTGGACTGGATTACTTGTGGATTATTGTGATGTTGTTATCAGCTGTTTGGACTCTCGTTCTGACGGCACCCATTCACTGCAGATGATCCTTTGGTGAGCAAGTGATGTAATGCTACATTTCTCCAAATCTGTTCTGATGAAGAAACAAACTCATCTACATCTTGGACGGCCCGAGTGTGGTAAATTCTCAGCAAATTTTCATTTGGGGGTGAACTATTCCTTTAATGCCAGTCTAGGAGATTTTTTGCCTGATTTATCATCAGCAATGTATGTCCAACCGTATGATTAATACTTAACTAAACATACTATATTAGGTACGTTACCCTCTAAGGCAAAGATCTTGCTTCCTAAGGCATCCACGATGGTCACTAATGCTGCTTCATCCGACACATTGAAGAAATGATCGCTTTTGAGCTCGCTAGCAATAAATTCGATTTCGTCAATAAACTTCTTTATTTCTTCATTGGTTTTATTTTGTCGATTATAGTCACCAAGGACCTACAAAAGACAAAATTACATGTGCCACGTTAAACATGAACAGCAATCTATATTGTCTACTGAAACCATTGAATCCATGCACCACAGCATTTATTTATCATACATGGATGAATATACTTACAGCAACAGCGAACCGCTCAATCCCATCTCGTTCACACTGATCCGTGACATTTTTCAAATTGTAGTGGTCATGTGACTCGCCATCTGTGACGATCACCATGACTTTTTTGACTCCTGGTCTTGCTCCTCGCTCCACTGTAAAGGCCTCTTTCCTTTAGAAAAGAAACAACATCAGGTCAGGATATCAGTATTATTGTAGTATCATTCAGACACTATTAGTTTTTCAAAAATAGTTAAATAGTTAAAAAAGTTATTGGGTCGTTTTATATGTCTATATAGTTTTCATTTATTTTTATTTTTATTTTAGTACATTGAATAAAACTAAGTGAAAATAAGATACTGCTTTGGCAACTAGCTAAAATAAAATAATCTTACAACCACTTGAACTAAAACTAATTTATAAAAAATAAATTAATGCTAAATATAAATATAAAAAAACTAATAAAAATGACAAATAAAAATACCAATAAATAATAATAGAATTAATTTTTTTACATTTACATGGAAATTAAAAAGAAAGTTGGAAATATATAAACAATATATGATTCAAAATATTAATAAATGCTATAATAGTACATAAATAATACTTTTCCAAACTTGTATACATTTATTTTGCCCTGCGGAAAGAAAATAAAAACTTCAGTAATTGTTTTTTTTGTCCATACATTGAAAATCAGTGGGGTCAAATGTTCAAAACATTCTTTAAAATATCTTTTTTGAGTTTCAAAACAGGTAAGTCAGTCATAGATATTTGGAACCACAACAGGGGAAGTAAATGGTGACAAAATCTTCATTTTTGAGCCAACTATTCCTTTTAAAAAGCAGCTTGTGTTAAACATCCAATGATGCAGTAAGTGGATATTTTATTTTAACCTGATGTCATTTCTAAAGTGTTTGAAGACAAACTACATGGTTGCTCTCCAGAGCACTATAATTACACAAATCTCACCCGGGCTGGTCCGATTTCAATGCTCTGGAGAAATTTGACCAGAAACTCGGTGATGGGATTCCACGGGTAGATGCTGTTGGAACCGTCCAACACTATGACAATGTCCATATCCTGCTTGCACTCTGAAACAAGCAAATAAACCTAATGAGCACCTTCTTTACAATTATACAGCGAGAAAGAGAAATAAATACCACATTGCTTTCCTTTAAATTCCTGAAAGGAAGCTGAATGCCAACAGCCAACTAGTAGGTTTACATGACATAGCTGACTGAAACTGTGCGCACTTATATAAAAATGTATAATAAAAAAGCAGTGGTTAATCACAGCTTATGCTGTTTTTCCAGTCACTTTTTGTATATGGAAGAAAAGAGATGTGACCTTTCATTAGAAACTCAATATAGTTTGTACATCTGTTTATACCGTGGTAAATAAAGGCTTAGACTGCGCATCTGAATGCTAACCATCGCTATTTGCCATTTAGAATCAAACTGAGAATTCACATTTGCATTTAATGATGCAGAATTCAAATGAAGTGATGCGGCGGACAGTGCTGGTTGTTGCTATGAAACATCATACAGTATGTATGTGTGTGTTTATGATGAGTCACTGGTTCTGTGTTGCGTTGGGAGATGTCAGCTCTCCTAAACACTGTCCTAACATGGACATGCGGCGCAGGGGTTTACTCGGCTGGAATGCGCTAATGTACACTCACAACACGTGTGTGTCGTACCTCGTACAGTCGGAGCGATGGAGTTGAGGACTTTGAAGGAGGAGCTGACGTTCGAGCAGATCCCAGTGATGTACTGCTGTTTTCCACACATGTAGCCGTACTGAGGACCACAGGCCTGTCCAGAGGGAACGAGAGAGAGGGATTGGAGCACTGAGTAGCTGACATGAAACTTTATGGTCATCACAGAAAAAAAGCCTAGCATTTTTTTTTTTTTGACTTATATTTTCATAATTTGGCTGGACAGCAAAGATTCATACACATGTACACTGCTATAAAAATGAATGAATAAATAAATAAATAAAACTTTAACTGAAATGAAACACATGTACACTGCAAGATTTTCAATGTTTTTTTTTTTTTAAAAGTCGCTCATCAAAGTTGCATTTCTTCGATCTAAAATACAGTAAAAACAGTAATATTGTGAAATATTATTGCAATTTAAAATAAAGCTTTTCTATTTTAATATACTTTGAAATGTAATTTATTCCTGTGATTCAAAGCTGAATTTTCAGCACCCATTACTCCAGTCTTCAGTGTCACGTGATCCTTCAGAAATCAGTCTAATATGCTGATTTATTATCAATGTTGAAATTCTTTTGAAATTGATGAAAACAAAGTTTTAAAAAAACAACATTTATTCAAAATGACGATGAAAATTCAGCTTCGCATCACAAGAATAAATTACATTTTAAAATATATTCAAATATAAACCAGTTATTTTAAATTGTAATCAAATTTCAAAATATCACTGTTTTTACAGTACTTTATCAAATAAATGCAGCCTTGGTGAGCGTAAGAGACTTCTTTCAAAAACATTCGAAAATTATACTGAACCCGAACTTTTGAATGATAGTATATACACATATATCCAGTCTTGTGGAATGACTATTCCATTTTTAATGTAATTGTTGAGAGTCGAGACCTCCCACAATTAATTATTTCATTTGTAATGTTTATGTGGAACTATTTCCGTTTCAGTCCTTTGCAGCATATGGGAGCTGGAGCTGCATATGGGAACAGTTGGAAACAATGTGTCAAAAAGCTTAATAGTACATGGGAATGTTTAGGGGTGACATGCTGAACTCCGTATCGTTTTCATTACCTTCTATTAAACTGGTTACATGGAATATTTGTATATTAAAACATCATTTGTCACACTGCAGGACCAGTCAACTAGCGAACTAGTGAAATGAAAAAAGGTGATAAAAAGTGCTGAAAATGTCCAGTTGTCACTTGCTTGAGTTCTGTGTTACACACCTTGTCAAACAAAATCCTAAAGCAATTTTTATAATAACTTGGGACTCAGTCCTAATGGGATCAACTAAGATCCTACTGGATAAACTGAAATTCCTACTTTTCCATTGCATTTTTCCTTGCTCAGAATGTCAGTTTATCCATTCGGATTACACTTGATTCATAGAGGATTCCTGTTTGATCCCATTAAGTGCAGCTCCAAATTAAACATTTCTTTAGGATTTTTTGAGTACTGGAAAAGCTGCGTTTTCATGAACTGCAATCACAGATTGCTGACAATTTGTTCAGTCATAAAGTATAACCAAACGTAGACATAGTGCCAGCATGTCATGGCTGTTCTATAATTATAAACATTAACTGGAAAACCGAGTGTTTCCGTAATGTAATGATTTAAAAAGTCTGTGATCAGACACTATTAATTAACAGTGGCTGAAGTAACAGAAGACATATAAAGATCTCAGTGCAATCACATCCGCAGATGTTCCCTACCAGAAAGCCACTGCCGTCTGGGTTAACCACCAGCGTCGTCCCCATAGTCATGTTTTCCTTCACTTCATTTATGTTCGGAATTGTTGTGTTTTCTGTAAGAAAAATAGACACATATGCACTCACAGTGAAAATCCTATGAAATGAATATCTAAACAAAAACTCCCCTGCATTTTCCCATAACACACATACACAGACCCTTGAGATTGTCTTTCTACTTGCCTTTTTAAAAACAAACGACATTGCTAGAGTCCTTTATGTGGGGTTTTAATGGAGAAAAAACAGTTTTGCAGCTTTTTTGTCCCTTCCTGCTTCACAAACACACAATGCGAAAAAGCCATGGGCATGAAAACTAGTACGAAAAATAATATTGTTAACCCATACAATCTACATTGTACACTGACATATTTAAAAAGATGACTTATAAAAGGGAAAACACTGAGGGTAGAGATTCTTCTGAATTCCTGTTGGAAGTGTCTGATTTTGAGGCAGATCCCTGAAGTAATGAAAGACGACATGCAACATTGAGTTATCTGGCGAAGGATTATGTAATTAGGTGTAGATTAGACATTAAAATGTTTTTTGGATCACTTCCTGTCTAGGCCTCCTCTGAGAGTCAGACATTCAGGCAGAGGTTAACATAAGAACAGATTTAGCGCTACAGGCTAATGAGACTAACAAACAAAACATTATATCATGAACCAATGAACCAACCACTCCAAATATCAACAGATAAATGGGGGCAATGCAAAAAACACGGGCTGATTTCTGTTAATCACTAGCTCAAAAACAAAAACAGTAAGAGCCTCTGTACTAGCTTGTTCTTTTTACTTGCATTGAATCGCTTGAATTGTATATAATTCCTCATTTGTACGAGGCTTCAGATAAAAGTATCTGCTAAACAAATGTAATAAATGTAAATGACCCATGAGTCGAGGTCAAAGTCTCTCTGGCCATTATCAGGATGAGCTCTCAGGCCACAATCTGCTTTAGCTCCTCTTGTATTCTCACAGTAACACCTCTAGAAAGTGTACACAGATGTTACAGCTGTGGGGTATTCTCTGTGCATGTTTTACACATCCAGGTGCTGTTAAGTGTCAAGACATTAGCATTCACACAAGGCTTCCTAAATTAAATGATCATACTTGCTCCTGAATTAGAAGGATGGGACTTTCCTCTGATGCACTTCCGCATTTGGTGACTGATAATAACTTTGACTAATAAGGACAAAGCAACATATCTAAACTGTAAACATGAGATCTATCTTGCAATGCATTGTAGTTTTGCTATGTGGCATACAGTACACCACAATTGAAAAGTTTGGGATCAGTAGAATTTTTTTCACAAAAATACAGTAAAAACAGCAATATTGTAAAAAAAAATTTTTTCCAATTTACAATAACTGTTTTCTATTTTAATACATTTTAAAATGTAATTTATTCCTTTGATCAAAGCTGAATTTTCAGCATCATTACCCCAGTCTTCAGCGTCACATGATCCTTCAGAAATCATTCTAATATGCTGTTTTGCTGATCAAGAAACACTTATTATTATCAATATTGAAAACAGTTGTGCTGCTTAACATTGTTTGTGTAAATTGTGATACTTTTTTCAGGATTCTTTGTTCAATAGTTACAAAAACAGCATTTATTTGAAATGGAATTTTTTTGTAACATAACTGTCACTTTTACTGTAAATTGAATGCATCCTTGCAGAATAAAATGATTGAAAATGGAAACAGACTGTTGATAATGACTAAACTGAAGGTATTTCTTTGTCGAAAAGTTGCAATGATGAATCAATAATTGTCTTGACTTTAAGACTGAGGAAGGGTGTACCATTTCCCTTCTCTGGAGGTTTTATTTTGGAAAGATGATTTGAGAACTTCATTCTCAAATCTGGAGGAGTTTGCATGCTAAGTCAAAGTGCCATGTTAGTGCGTGTTTATCAGCCGAAATCTGCTAGTACCCTTGAGTCACGCAGCAGTGTTTGGGACAGTCAAAGTAGTACCAACTAAGGAAGTATGTCCATTTCTCGCCAACTGAGGTAATGTCTGTTACCCTTCCTATAACAAGTTTTCTGGTATAACCACACCCACAGAGTAAAAACACACAGTAAATACAGACTAATGATTCACAGCAATGAACAAAAATAGCTTGTGGAAAACATGATGGCACTAACCGAACACACAAATGCTTTCAGGAAGGCCACCTCTCACCTGGCAAAAGGAACTTTTCACATCCAGTGTTTTTGTTTTGTCCAACGGGGCACCTGTAGACGTCTCCGGTCCGTTTAGCCGGCTGTCCAGTCAGAGGAGAACCAATCAGAACCCTGCAGGAAGTAGAGAGTGGGCTCATTTATCCCTGACCGCAAAAAAACCCTTGGGCTTTGTGAGAAAGTGGAAGCACGCTGAGCCAAAGTGCAGTTGATTGATTCGCCAGTTTTCCAGTGGGAAAGAAAAAGCATAACATAAATATGCACATGCTTATTTTTAAATATTACAGTAAAATGGAACATATGTGAAATGTCAGAACGACGAGGAGAAAAGAGTTTCTTTTTTCGGAACAATAACTGTTAGAGAGTTTGAATACGATGTTGATGGATATGTGATGTTTTACCCTTGAAGCCCACTATGATTTATGCGCTTTACAGTGAGATAACATTAAAAGGTTGTTTATGTTTCATTATGTTCTGTGTTACATCTGAGTGCACTTAGCTGAATAAAGAACATTCGCCGTGTTCCTCAGGTTTCTAATGGCGGTTTTTGACAACAGTGCTAAAAGTAGACATCCTTGTGTAAGCATGTAAACAACTCAAGTCATTAACATTCCTGTGCACAAATGGGCCTTGACACAGCAGTGGATACAAACGGGAGTCCATGCAATCTTCCCTTCTTTGAACACCAGTCACCTTCTATATATTTTAGCCTTGACTGACTGATAATTCACAAAAAAATACAAACATTTTAATAAACTTCATGTCATTTCAAACCTTGTGTCTGTGGAAAACAAAATGAGAAATACTGCATAATGTCCTGGCTGCTCTTTTCCATATAATGAAAGTGAATGGGGACGGAGGTTGTTAAGTACAAATAATACCAAAATGGCACCAAAAAGCAGCATGAAGTTTATCCACATAAGTCTTCGGAAGTCATATGAGAACTTTGTGTGAGAAACAAGCTGTAATTTAAGTCACATTCTCCTCCACCGTAACTTTAAAATCTCATTTGTGGTCATATACATTGAAATATGATGCATAAAGTCACAACAATAAATGCAGCTACAAGACATTTGAGAAACATTGGGCACTTTACACAAAGTCACCGATGTCTTAAACCACTTCTAGGATAATTTTATGATGCTTTATGTCATTTTTGATTCTCAACACCTTCCGCCTCTATTCACATTCATTGTATGGAAACGAGCAGCAACAATATTCTGCAAAATATATTTTTTGGGGAAAAAAAGGGGAAGAAATCCAATCACTGAGGTTTGAGGTGACATGAGATGTCAATTTAAGTCTCGTCCTCTAATTTTTAGCTAATGAAAACCTTTTAAATAAAAATACTTAATATCTAAAGCCAACTTAAACAGAATATCAATAAAATAACATTGACTTCCTGTAGAAATGTGATTAAAAAGGCTTTCTTTGGTTCTTCAAAGAAAGTACTGTATGAATGTTTTTTAAAAGCTTTTCATTAAACAATTTTTGCTGCTTTGCTGTTATTGTGATCCTCAAAAAACCCTAATGTACTCTTTAAAATCCATCCCGATCACGTCTGTCAAATCATCTAACTACCCTGAACAGGTCATTGGCAAGGTTTACAAGTCAAGGCCACCTGTGAGAGGCTTTGGGGGTTTCACACCAGCTGAGATGTTTCTCTGGAAGTACTGTAGAGGGTTAACCATTACAAGTGGTGCTAAAACATGCTGCTGGACCCATTTTTAAGAGACTACAGATGTCTGAATTCACTGAGGTTTCGCTGAGGGGAACTGTTTCATACAGTAGGGAATTAGTTCCCATTTATTTATATTCGTAATGGAGTTAGCAGGCCTTAGTACATTAGCTTGATGACTTTATTGGGAAAAAAAACGAGCCATTACAAAAGCAGACTACATCAGTGGTGCTCATAGGTTTACAATGACAATTCTTCAATATACAATGAGTATATTGTTTATTATGTAGTAAATTAGTGCATCAAAACCGCTTGCTATAGTGTCATGACACTCAAGCATGTGAATTGTTTTGGTTGTACAAAATGGTAAATAGAGGCAAAAAAGCAATGGCCAATCAGAATTCAGTATGCAAATATTACAATGACATTATCAATGTCGGTTCGATTTCGAATGGCGAACATTCCAATCACATACATCAAGTGGAGATTTTTAAACTTTCAAATCTAAATGTTCTAATAATATACAGTAAATACTAAAATAAATAGCACACCTATGGCCAGTTTTACTAACAGCTTGCGCCAGCGCAAGCCGTCTTTTGGCGTTACAATTGTACTGTCAGGTTTTACTAAAGACGAGCAGTGAAGAATTAGCGCTGAAAAGGTGTTGACAGTTATTTTTGCACCTGACCTTATTGAATATGCATTTGTATCAGTTTCCCTTTCAGACACAAAATTTATGGGAGGAGAGTATTCAAATGAAACACACAACGTGTTTTACTAAGGTTTGCGCTCGTCAAATTATTGGTAATAGCTAATTATTTTATTCCCAAAAAAGAATGTCTTAAACTATTTTGTGCTTGAAATGGCTGCATTTGTTGTTGCTAGGAGGAGGCACCGCAGAGAACAGAGAGTGCATGGTAGAACGGAGAGGATTTTTTCCACACGTATTAATTTATTTGGAATGCCAGAAGAACACATTATCCGAACATATCGTTTGCCAAGCCATGTTATTTTTAATTTGCTTCAGGAAATAAAAGACGGCTTGGAACCCTCAACTAGGAGTCACGCAATACCAGGTCTAGGGTTGCAAAAAGGTGGAAAATTTCCCGTAAATTTCAGAAACATTCCAGAAATTTTGGAAACTTTCCAGTATTTTTTTATTTGAATCTTCCAGGAATTTTTGGAAAGTTTCCGGCAATTTACCGGCAATTTTCCACCCCTTGGCAACTCTAACCAGGTCTATCAAAACTTCGTGCAACCCTTCATTTTTTGGCCTCGGGTTCTTTTCAACATACTGTGGCTTCTTTATTCTTTATTTGCGACTGTGCTAATTTGCGTTGCGCTTGGTAGATTGCGTTGGTCGATATGTAAATGAGATGTTGCCTCTGTGTTCTTTAAATTGCGCATTGTCAGTGAATCACCCGCAGAAATTTCCACGCCCATCGGCGCTGTTTTGTAATTGTGCTCTCGCGCTAATTTGCCCTGTTTAGTAAAACTAAGCATTTATAGATATCATGTAAAAACATACCACTTTCCCTCACTGTTCTCAAACTGTTGGACGGTGTATCCGAACATGTCCTCCACTGGTCCACTGAATGACATCTGGTTCTTCTCGTCCACATTGAAACATGACAACCATGGCAGCAGAGCTATCAAGAAACATACAATAAAAAAGACAACATAAGTATCACATACGTACAATATGCATCTCACTTTATCTTATAAATAAGACTAAGGGTCAGTTTGTCCAATAATAAAAAAAAAAACGTTTCCAATGAGCAGATAATATAAATGCTAGTATTTACTAGCATGAATGGAACATTAGCCTACAAGTTAATGCAATTACTCAGCTGTTTATTAATTGTTAAATATTTATAATGAATATTAATATAGATGAGTAAATAAACACACAGACTTTCCATTTCCCTTTTCTGTTTTGGGAGAGAGAGAGAGAAATAGTCCCAGTTGTTCATGCCCAGTTGTGTGGGATTGAAACATGCAAATCCTACGGGGAGCAATACACGCATAGTAGGCAGAGGAATTTCACAGAGCAATGCGGAGTAGCCGTCCTGACCCCTTGGACAATGTCCTCTTCATAAAGACCACCAGAGTCTGACTTTTAGTACTGTATATAAAAGGAGAACTAAATATAGTGTTTAAATGCTTCATTGTGCAGAGGCCACAGAGAGTCTTTTCACATGTTGTGTGCAACGGAATTCCAGTCATGATTTATTCAATTCCAGGATTTGGAAGGGAATTGTGAAGATTAACAAATCACTGTGGTGTTGAGTAGATGGCTGGATCTGGGTGAGAATACGAAGAGACAGAAATCCAGTTGTGCTGCCTTACGTCTGATGATAACAGTCATGTTCTGAGCTAATGAATGTAGAACATGTAGTCATGGCTCAATGAGGAAACAGAGAGGCAGTGTATGTTCGTGGGTCACGCCTCGTATGAATGTCCACTCAACAGTAATTAAGATTTCCAGCCAAGCCTCCAAACCCGCTTTCCATTGAGTCTTAACTTCTGAGGACGATATGCATGAAGAGTGACCATCTGAAAGACCAGACCAAAGACCATTTATACACTCAGCACTATGACAGGCAAGACACAACCAATGTATTCTGGAAAACCAAGCAGAAGGAAAAGAAGACGAAAAGACGAGGAAGCGCAGAAGAAGAAGAAACATGTTCATTAGAGACGTGCTGACCAGTGGGCCTTTCTTGGCCGGAGGAACTACTGTTTTGTTTTGAGTGAGATTTGCAAGTTAGATAAGCAGAATGAATTTCCTCTGCAATCTAGACGGAAGCAATGCGTTTCGTAACCAGAGAAAGAACAAGAGCTGAACACGAAGACATTCAAAATACGAAGGTGAAGAAGAAGACCAACACAAAGCCGATGAACACAATGAAGCTGTAGACGAATCTAAAGATGAAGTTGAGGCTAAGAAGAAGCTAATAAAAGTGAAGCTCAAGAAAATTACGATGCAGAAGAGGCTGAAAAGGAGCTAAAATAAGGCCCAGAAGCTCAGTGAGGCCAGAAAGAATCTGAGGAACGTGAAGATATATAACGATGAAGAAGATAAATAAGAAGCTGAAGAAGAAGCTGATAAAAGTGAAGCTCAAGAAAATGGAGCTGCAGAAGAAGCTGAAAAGGAGCAATTGAAGCTCAAGAAGGCCAGAAAGAATCTGAGGAACGTGAAGATATAACAATGCAGAAGATGAAGAAGCAGCTGAAGAAGAAGAACATGAAAAGACACCGAAGAAGATGACTACGAAGGAGATAAAGAAGAAGACAATGTGCAATAGAACACGTTTTACTGCAAACTAATAAATGTGTTTGGAAAAACAAGAACAGAAAGAAGAAGAAAGTGAAGAAGAAGACAGAATAATAAGAGAAAGAAATGGAATGAAGAAGAAGAAGAAAATGATGATGATGATTCAAAAGAAGTTGTAAAAACCTCAGAGGAGAAGCTGAAGAAAAATAAGAAGACAAAGAACGATAACAAGAAGAAGTTGAAAGAAGAAGAAAAAGGGCTAGACGAAGAGAAGAAAGTGATGAATCTGAAGAAAAAGCTGCAAAAACATCAAAGGAGGAGCTGAAGAAAAACAGTGCATATTTGAGAAACTGAAAGTCAGCTAAACAACAAATGTCCAACAATCATGTTTCGGAAAAGCAAGAAGAGCAACAAAAATAAGACAAAGAGGCAGGAGAAGATGACATACTGAAGTATGACAAAGACGAAGAAGAGATGTGCCAACCCGTTCCCGTCCTGAGGGGCAGCTGTTCTGTTTTGGGTCGGATTTGCAAGTTAGATAAACAGAATGAATTTCCTCTGCAATCTACTGACTCTGTAAACAAAGACGTAGAGGGCCAAAGGCAACCGGACAGCTGGCTTCCTCCTCACAGACACACACCATCCTCTAAAAACCAGGAGAACTGACTCCTCTCTTAATGAAGAGGGTGTTTGTAATGTAGAACGAGAGGAAAAGGCAAGACTTCCTGCTGAGGTTTAATGCAGGACGCTCTCTGAGCTTGTGCTCTGCAAACACACCCAACACTTATGCAAACACAGCGACACACACATAACCTTGGGAATACATGGAAAGCCAGGCCTTTAAAACACTTACATTGGGGTTCAATCATTTTTGCTGGATTCATGCTAATGGTGAATGGGAATGTATCATCCATTCCCTCAATAGACGTGATTGATTTCAAGCCTCAGCAGTATGTCAGAGAAAATACAAATGCAATTAGGTGATTCAAGATGGCCACCAGCCAAAGAGGCCCTTAGCATTGATCACAGATGGGGAAGACGCCCAGACACATGGATCACAGCAGTCCAAGAACACAATTTATAGTCAAGACTCAGGTGTTCAGGGGTTTCTTACTCTTAAAGAACAGCAGAATCCCTCCGGACCATAGATGGAATATTAAATAAATATGAACTGAACATAAAAACTATGAAGCACCAAACAGGAAATCATTATATAAAATCTGACTATATAAATGTAAATTGTGAATATAGAAGTGAATTAGAATATATATTTTTTTAAATCTGAATATATAAATGTAAATCAGAATATATAGTTGTAAGTCTGAATATCAAAATATATCCTTATAAATCAGAATATAAAGATAAAAATCTTAATATATAATTGTAAACCATGATTAAAGCTGCAAGCAGCGATGAAAGGGCCCTCGCACCCGGGCTCACCGCCACCCGGTGGCTTTTGGAAAAGAGCAAAGAGTGGGCTACAGAATTAGCTGAGAGAGTTTCTTTTATACATAAGCACAATTATGTATAAAAGAAACTCTCTCAGCTAATTCTGTAAACGCAGTGTTTAATATTACTGAAATACTATTATTTTTATTAATATTTTTAATATAGTTTAATTTAGTTTTTTTGGTTTCCTTTTTCATTTAAAATTTTCTCCGAAGTTTTAGTCATTTTGTTGTGTTTTTGTTATTTTTAGTTCTAGGTTTTTATGTCTATATAGTTTTATTCACTTTTATTTCAGTTTTAGCTTTAGTTATTTTAGTACGTCAAGTAAAAAAAAATTAAATTAAATGACAAAAGCAACTACACTCTAAAAAATGCTGGGTTGTTTCAACCCAATTTTGGGTCAAATATAGACTAATCCACCTGTTGGGTTAAAAAGTTAATTTAAAAATGTAACCAAAATTTAACTCAACAGTTGGGTTAGTCCATATTTGACCCAAAATTGGGTTGAAACAACCTAGCATTTTTTAGAGTGTAGCTGAAACATAAAAGATTTTATTTATATATTATATTATTTATATTTTAACAATGGTTAATGGTTGTAATTGTTATTTTAGTCAACTTTTATACAGGGCAGTTTTTCAGAATGATTTAAACTGGTAATTATTTACAATCCCATGAAAAAATTTATTTTATGATTTGATTCATACAAAAATGTATGGTTTTTTTAAAGCAGAAATGCGTCTGTGAAATGGGTTCATTTATTGTCTGCAGAAGAATATAAGCAGTGTTATTAATGTTATATTTTCTATTAACATTTTGAATGTGTTTTTTATATATATAATTTTAGTGAAATTGAAGTTTTAGTCATTTTGTTGTGTTTTTGTTATTTTTAGTTCTAGGTTTTTATGTCTATATAGTTTTATTCACTTTTATTTCAGTTTTAGCTTTAGTTATTTTAGTACGTCAAGTAAAAAAAAATTAAATTAAATGACAAAAGCAACTACACTCTAAAAAATGCTGGGTTGTTTCAACCCAATTTTGGGTCAAATATAGACTAATCCACCTGTTGGGTTAAAAAGTTAATTTAAAAATGTAACCAAAATTTAACCCAACAGTTGGGTTAGTCCATATTTGACCCAAAATTGGGTTGAAACAACCTAGCATTTTTTAGAGTGTAGCTGAAACATAAAAGTTTTTATTTATATATTATATTATTTATATTTTAACAATGGTTAATGGTTGTAATTGTTATTTTAGTCAACTTTTATACAGGGCAGTTTTTCAGAATGATTTAAACTGGTAATTATTTACAATCCCATGAAAAAATTTATTTTATGATTTGATTCATACAAAAATGTATGATTTTTAGAAGAAAAAAAAAAGTAAGCAAGAAGGTCCACCGCTAAACCTAACCCCCAGTAGAGCCTAAGCAGGCCATATAAAAATACAAATGAGATTGTACAAATTCATACAAAATTAATTCACCACCAATTTGCCAAAATGTAAAGTAGTTACAAATTGCCATGAGAGTGTGTTGACTGCTTATTAAAAGAACTTGCTCACAAGAATCATTTGTTTTGCAAATCGGACTGCACTGGTCACGCTGTATGTTTTTGATTCACTAAAAAGAACCGACTCATAAGGGTCATTTGTTTCTGGGTCACACTGTTTCTGATTTATTGAAAAGAACTAGCTAAGATGAGTCATTTGTTTGTGAATCAAACTACACTGGTCGCACGCTATATTTTTGATTCACTACAAAGTACTAGCCAAGAATAGTCATTTGTTTGTGAATCGGCTACGTTGTATGTTGCTTTTGTGTGCAGCCTGTGAAGACAACTCAAACACATTTCTTGCCATTATTTTCAATGCAGAAAGCAACATAGATAATACATGATTCTGTTTAGGCTCTAGATTATAAAGACATGGGGAAATGAGGGAAAATGTTTTTTATTCATCTTATTCACATGTGTAGAGCACTTCCTGCAAGTCACACTTGAGCTTCTGCTAAATGATTCAAATATAAATATAATGCACATTCGTTCATACAAGACAGGACATCCTTTACGCATGCATGCAGGGGTAAAGTGTGAAGAAAAAAAAAACTATAGCCCACACAAAGCAGAACTTTTTCCATCCAATTTACGAAAAGCACATGAAGACAATACTAAAGAACTGCTGTCAGCAGCTTTGTGTTTTCTGTGTTGCAAAGTTCCAAAAAGCATGCATGACTGTGACGAGAGGGGCGGGGCCGAGAGCCGTGGGAACGGAGCGAGGCCGGTGGAGTAAATGCTAATGCGCGACACCTGCGCCACTCACCGGTCTCGAGTCCCACGGAGGAGCTCCGGAAGGATAAAAGGAGGAGTGACGACAGTGTTGGAGGAGAGAGGACCAGGCCTGGATTTTATTTTGTGTTTTGTGTGCGGCAGTCGTCCGCGAGGGGCTGCCGCTTTACTTTCATTTTGTGTTTGTTTTTTTTATTAAAGTCTTTAAATGTTCGCCGGTTCCCGCCTCCTTCTTCCCGTGACTACGAACTGTGTTACAATGACCTTTCATGTTTTCATTTTGGAAAACCTTGCCAAACTAACATAGCTGGATGACTTGACATCATCAAAATGTTATCATCACGCCCAATTGTTTGTGATGCAAAGTCTTGGTATCCGTGGAGATGTAAGAAGAAAGTGGGGAACACGTTTTGGATCTTTAAAGTGACGAGCTCCATGCTTACATTGCAGACAAGGTCAAAGCCTGTTAAACGAGGCTGTCTTTCCCCTTCAGGTTTGATCATGTGTCACTTGACAGTGCCAAAATCTGATTAAATGTATTAAGCTGTAAGATTTAGTCATCCAACACCAGCAATGTGTTGGATTTATCTGTGCTAAGACTTTTTAAATTTGGCAGCGGGAGAGCTACGTGATTCTGAGGCCTGGGTCGAGGCCTTGTCTGGCTCACACATGCTCTTTCATGACAAAGCAGATCTCAAGCTAATCAAGTAAATGTGTCCTGTTGCACACACTCTCCTTGTCGCGTTCTTTCTTTCCTGGCCAAAGAGACTGATGTATCTGACTCAATTCACGTACTGACACGCACACAGGAAACACTTCATTGGGTTATTAAAAGAGCACTTAAAAGACAAGATAGAACAAAAAGACATAACTATTTACATTAAGAGCAGTATGTATTACAGTACAGTATTTAACAATATTAAAAATCTGGTTATGCCAAAGAGTTAATAATTATTTTCATGTTTTGGTTGATATTACAGTTGTATACTGATTTGTTTAACACAGTGTTTCCCAAATGGGTGTTTGTGAGTTGATGAAACGCTAATAATTAAATCAAATGTCAAGTTAAAATAAGTAAAAGTGGCGGCACAATTAATAAAAATAAAACATAAATCATTAGACAGCCTATAGTGCAGTTATCAAAACAAAGGCTGTGATTTAATATGTTTAATTAGTATGAGTATAAAATCTGTTACGCTACGTGTTTAAACATGTTTAAACTAAACACAGGAAATGAGAACATTTATACTAAAGAGCAAAATTTACTTAAAAAAAAAACAAAAGTCACAGAACACAAATCCACAAACAAAACATGACAATTTCACCAGTATTAAAAAAGTTTCAATATTTAAATGTTTGAACGTTTAGAATTTAAGACATAAATGTATTGTAACTTGCTGTGTAAAATCATTATTAGAACTATAGTGATCAAATATTCATATCTTCATTTTTATAATTACAGTTAAAGCAACAACACCCACAACAACAACAATAATAATAAGCCCTATACACATGCAGTCAAAATAAATTACTTAAATATTGAATCTAAATATTAAATACAAAAAAAGATTAAATATTTTATCTGTTTACTTACATATCATATGACCATTAAACAACATTAGAGAACCTGTGAACATTTGAATGTGCCATCAAATTATTCGATATTAACTTAAAATCTCAGAGGGTACTTCAAGTAAATATTTGACATCTGGACAAGACAAAAAAGTTCAGGGAACAACTATAATTAAAAAATACATTCACCGTATAAACAAAAGATATTAAAGTGTTACTATGATGTAATTTTCCCCCCCATATTGCAAAGCATAGCCCACACAAATACATTTACTATCTTTGTTTTCAACTACCTTTTTATTTTTAACTCAATTACTCAATGAAAAGAAAATAAAGTTGAGGCCCATATGCAACAATGCCCACAGATATAGCAGTGAATGCAATTCGCACATAGAAAGAGGTGCGTTTGCTTGGAAAAATAATGACTTTAAATTCACTTTATTTCGGTTAAGTGTTAAGTTGTATTGCAAGTGATTAGTAAATTCAAAATTTTTTGCACTGAAATGCTTCTTGCAAAAGTGGCAGCACTCTTTAGTGGATTCACCACACAACCCCAATATCCTGTTCCTGAATGTGCTGCCTTCAGATGTGTCCTCTCTGGGGGACTAGCGTTTTATTGGCCATGAAAAAGTCCGCCCACAGAATGACATAATGCTCCCTGCTGATTCCAGAAGCTTTCATTCCAGTTTCCTCCGCACTAACAGGGGAGAGACCCCGATCATGTTCTGTCAAACGCCCACCTTCTACAAACACTCACACGCAAACACACCCAGACACTCCCGAAAACACAGCCACACGGTGCACAGATGGGCCAGGAACCCAAGCTTGCTCAAGCATCACACACAAATGTTTTGAGACTAAAAATACAGTGCAGGGCAAAGCGGGTCACTTCCTGCATCTCAACCCAAAAAATAATAGCCAGAGTATCACTTTCCAATACAGTAAAGAAACAATCGAGCGTGAATGATTAATGTCATGATAACCCATACGACAAAAGCATATTTGCAAAAAGAATAATTTGCATGTTTAATTACATACATTTCCAGTATATTTTGTACAAAGTATATTTAAAAAATACATAATGTATTTTAAGTTTGGAAATGTATTTTGTAATACATTTGGCATTTGAAGGTTTAAATGAAATATATTTTCCACTGGCACATTATATTTAGCATATATTTTGCTCATAACAAAAATATACATTGCCAGTCAAAAGTTTGGAATAATTAAGATTTTTTAATGTTTTTGAAAGAAGCCTCTGCTCACCAAGGCTGCATTTATTTGATGAAAAATACAGTAAAAACATTAATATTGTGAAATATTATTACAATTTAAAAGAACTGTATTCTATTTGAATATATTTTAAAATGTCATTTATTCCTGTGATGAGAAAGCTGATTTTTGAACAGCCATTAACCCAGTCAGACATTTATAATGTTACAAAAGATTTCTGTTTCAAATAAATGTAGTTTTTTTTCTATTCATCAAAGAATCATGAAAAATGTAAAAAAAAAAAAATATATATATATATATATTATTAGTAGGAATTGAGCACCAGTATTATCCACATTTTAATGATTTCTGATGGGTCATGTGACACTGAAGACTGGAGTAATGATGCTGAAAATTCAGCTCTTCATCACAGGAATAAATTACATTTTAAAATATATCCACATAGATAACAGTTCTTTTAAATTGTAATAACATTTCACAATATTACTGTTTTTACTGTATTTTTGATCAAATAAATCCAGCCTTGGTGAGTATAAACTTCTTTCAAAAACATAAAAAATCTTAATTATTCTACGTTTCTGACTGTGTATATATTTTTTCCCATATTCATGACACTGCCATTCAGATCCTGTGGTCCCCTCCAATCAGAAAGTCATAAAATAGATGTTTTAGCAATTATTGCCAATTAGGTCAAATAAATAGCGCAGCCCTCCTTCCAAAAGGAAAAGGTTAGGCTGTCTATCTGCAGCATGAGAATAAAACGAAACATCCCCCGTGGCTAATCACAGGTGTAAGTGCGGCTCTGGAAACAGTTAGGCTGTTCTGCCTGTCCCGCTGGAGGGGAGTTCGATGCTCTGCAGCAGACATTATCCAGCTCACTTCCTGGAGCAGCGCTGAGTGCCAACATTCCCCGGGACTGCCATTTTACATGCAGCTGAAATTAAAACAATCCTCCATCATGTACATGGACTGACTGATGTCTCTCAGCTGGAGTGTCCGTTTAAGTCAAAGCTTGCTTAGTGATCCCGGATGGTACTTGATTCATGTGAGTTTGGGGATTAGGTCTCTGTAGAGGCCAAAGTTCAAGCCAAACATTATGGTGCGATGGGAAAAAAGCTGCAGTATTTTATAGACTGGCAGCAAATGGACCTTGCTTTAAAATATATAGGCCTATCAATATATATGGTTTATATGCATATCTTGCTTTATCGTTCTACAGCAAAAATCATTAATATGGCAAGAAATATGAAGTTTCTATGTCAGAGACCTCAAAAGCCTGTTAAAACAAGAGCTTGTGCAGCATGTCAACTTGTTAATAGTCTGAAAGTTTTGTTTTTCTGTGTCTGGCAAAGATATGTTATTTGCTGTTGGGTTAAAGTGGAGATAATGCAATCACAGTACGGGCTTTTTTTGCCCTTTCCTTGCGAATACTGTGTGAAGTTCAATCACATGACATATAAAAAAGGCTCATGAAGACAAACTTTGTTTAGCTTTCTCTCTCACTGTCCTCCTACTAAATACAGCCTTATAAAGTATGTTTTATTTTAGCAATGTGTCGTTATATCAAAAACAATATAAATTGAAAAAATTGTCATGTTATTTAAAGGTGAAGTGCACACAAACATAACTAATTGAGGAATAAGTAGTTAGATTCAGTCTTTTAAACAACAGTTCAATAAACAGGAAGTTAATATTGAGTTACTATACATTTTAGCCACAATATTACAAGTTACTATGTTTTTATTAGTAAAAAATGAGCAAAATGAGCAACATAGCAGCAATGGTTCATTCCAAGATGAATTGGCGGTTTTAATTGGTTGAGTGAATGATCCAATGATTCTTTCATAAAGACAGTCTCTTGATTTTTTACTGAATGAATCAGCAATTTTGAACAAATTGTTTGAATGAATGATTCAATGACTCATTCATAAAAACAGAGGCCGTGTCTAAAATCACATACTTTCTGAGTAGGTACTTTTTTTTCAATAAGTAATTACTTCACAACCACTTAAGGTATGTTTTATATATGTGTGTAGCATGAATGAAATTCGGACATATGTGACATGACTATACCATTCACAAATCCTCCCCCATGGCCTCATGGGATAGTGACGTGTCCATCGAATGCTCATCTTAAAATCTCATCGGAAGTAGTAGATCATTCAGGTACTTTTCACCTACTGTTTTATGAATACTTTGAATCCTAACATACAGTACTATTCTTTAACATACAGTTTTTCACCTATTATATGGTACGTACACTATGCAAATTTGGTGCGGCAAACACGTTTCATTTCTGAAGCACACAGATTTTGAACAAATTGGTTAAATGAATGATTCAACGACTTACTTATGACTACTGGCGTAACAATGTAACTGCAGAAAGAGACCCTAAAAAAATACCCAAACACTATGTCAGCCAGCTAGTAATGCTACCCTGGTGACATTTACATCAGAAACAGCAAATGTTCAAAACATAAAAGTAAACCAAATGTTTACATTTGCATAAAAACACAATCCACATGCAAGGCCTAGTGAAACAAAGCATGCAAAATAGCATTTGACAATGCCCCAGCCAGCGCCATAAACACACACACAGATGAAATAGCACCTGTAAAGTATATATGTTTACGGCCTTTGAGAGAGAGGTCAGCGGGTCGTACCCCTGGGGTCATGTTCTTTAGCTGCTTCTAAATGTCTGGCTTGTTATGTAGAACATTTTTTGGGAGATCAGGGGTTTCCCCTATAATGTTTCATTACAACGGTCCTCATTTTGAGGAATGCTGCTTTACCAAGAACAAGCGCTTTTGAAACGTTTTTCCTTTTGATCCCTCTTACTTTTCACCTCCTACCCTCTAACCGCCTGGCTCCTTCCTGGTATGTAACACCCAAACATTTGTGTCAGATGTGATCAGTGCTACTGCATTTGACCTTTTCTCTGGTAAACTGGAAGGTGTATCACAGAAAGCAGAGCGATGTATTACAGTAACTTCTTTCCTGATCCAGACAGGAGATAAGACGCTGATTCAGAATAAATGCGATCACACATTTGTCATACGAACTGTTTTATCTAATTTTTATCTAACATAAATGTGTGTGACGGTAATGCATATCCAAACGTACAGTTTTCCCAGTTTCAAAGCTCCTCAAAGCTTTCCCAGCTCCTCTTCCTCAAATGATGGTTAATTTACCCAGTACTGTAAGCACAAAAAAACAAACTGTATTTTAAGGAATTGTTTACAATTTTGTAGTCATATATTTACCAGGATAATCACTATAATTTATGTAGATTACTGCAGTATTATGTTGCAAGGCTTAAAATGTTTAGAGGCTGCTCTGTGAAAACTCATTCACTGTAAGAGGCCATAGTCATATTGTTTTTATTAAATCTGACAGTGTGTAATGAGTGTTCAGTCCATCAGTCTGTCTTTGAAGGCAACGTCTGATTTATATTAAAGAACACTAAGTTTTGAACTGATTTTTGCCAGGTTTGTACTTGACAGTTCTGATTTTGTGGTTATGGTTTTAAGAAATGTGTTACATTTGATTAAAATGAGTCTAATCCGTCGAGGAAAAACTGTGAAATGCATGAAATTTGCACTAGCTGAAAGCAGAAAAGAAAAATGAGCTCTACTGTACAGTAGTTTGCCTTTATAGTTCTTACAAAGACATGCAAAAGCATCAGCAGATCTCTGAACTAAAGCGAACAATGATAGTCTTCCGGTCTCAGAAGTGTTACTTCCTGTGCATCTTTTTTTTTTTTTTTAAGTAAGTGTAAAAGGTCACAAGTGTTTGTTTGAAATGTACAAGAAACTGCTCCATAGGAAACTGAACCACTTCAAAGACAAGCTTTAAAGTCAGATGCACTTTTACACCAAAAGTTCAGGTCTTGTGCACAATTGTCATCATTTACTGAGGGTGTTATGTCATTCCAAATTATTATGACTTTCTTCTGTAAAACAAAACTGTTTGTCCATACATAAATGATGATTTTTATTTTTAAGTGAACTATCCATTTAACTAAACTGGATAACTAAACCGATGAGCGCTTACGTTTTTTTGAGTGACTGGAAACAAAAGACATGATTTTCCTAAGTAGTCACTTGTAGATCAAAGTCGGAGATGGTTTTGAACCTAAGGAAGCTAAAAGTATGCATAGATGGGATGGAAACTTCAGTCACTGGTATATCTGATGGAGGAACGGTGCACCAGTGAGGGATGTGCCAGACTCCGGTTCACTCGCCCAAACAAGCAACAGTACTTTTCCAGAATTTGACAGCCGCTGGCACAAAACAGATGACGGGAGATGTTTTTCCCAGCTAGCAAGAATGTTTAAAATATCCTGGAACCCGGAATACTTCCTTGCGATCATGTCATAATAGCAAAAAACGAGCCTTATTGCAACCATTTATGAGAAACCTTCCAGATCGCATGGTAGCCATGTATCGTATTCAATGTGAATGTTTTCACAGTAGCTCGTTGAGTAGTTGTTTAAATTGGAGGCTGACCAAAGCGGTAATTATGTCTATTATGATCATTTAAACCGAACTGCCCATTCTGTGCCAGTTCTCAGACAAGTAAGTGGTTTGCCAAATCGTATTGATGCCACTATGACATTTTCCATGACCAACCTGCTCTTGAACTCCTCATTGGGTACCATCAACTACAAATTTGCCAGGTCTGGAGATGATTTCTCTAAGGAAACATACTGTAGTAGCACAAATAAAGCATATGAACCATGTCTACTGTCTACAACCATCTTCTATTATAATTATGAGTCAGATAGTTTCCTTTGAAAGGACTGGGGCTTGTCTGCATGTAATGGAATGCATTCGGCAATCTGAAGTCTCCAAGTATGGAAGAAGACAGTTCAAAGCAAGGGAGATTTGAAGCCCTTGCCAGTAAGTGCTCTGGATTTATAACTGTGGAGATCTTCTTCATGCCAGCGAGAGGGGAGTGGCAGATGGCTAACTTAAGCCCGTCTCGCTCTACACTTGACCATTCATCTCCTAATGACACTATTTTTGGTTCACTTTATTAAATTAGACAAAAAGGGCTGAAATGAAACTGCAGTCAGCCATATTAAATGCTCAGGATAAAAACGAATCACTTGATGAAGTGAAACATGTTTAATGAGCCTGCGCTGAAGATGCCTTAAAGGAATAGTTGACCGTAAAATGAAAATTCGGTTGTAATTTACTCACCTTCATGTTGTTTCAGTGTGGAACACATTAGAAGATATTTTGAGAAATGTTTTTGTCCATACAATGAAAGTAAATGGGGTCCAAAACAGTGGCTTTCATTATATGTACAAAAAACATGGAGATATTTTTCAAAATATATTTGTTTGTGTTCTACACTGGGGAAAAAATGAGCAGTGAGTAAATGATGAGATTTTCATTTTGGGGTGAAATATATCTTTAAATTCAAAGGCGGCAGGGTGCACAACCCATTCTGCTGTTATGAATCTGTTAAGCATTCAATTAATTCATTATTTATCCCAGACAGTGCAGGCGTTTTGTACATAAAGCACACACTGAAGGAATGCATTCCTATCAAAGCCTGGAGATAAACCGGACACACTGTTTATCCATGGAAAAAAAATCTCAACATTCACAGACTGAACTTTAACGTATGAAATCTATTAGTCTACAATATCATAAAATATTAGCAATATTATTAAATATAAAAAATGACTATAATAGTAAAATATAAACAGTACAATTATATATATATAAAAATGTGTAGAAAAAATGTATGGGATATTTAAGGCATTTGCTAGTCAGTGCCATTTATCAACATAATAACATAAAAAGAATTTTAAAAATACAAACAAAAACATGTTTATATTTTTTTTATGCAATTGTATTTATTTATCCAAGAAAACACTACTGCAAGCAATCTTATAATAATGCAATAATCCAATGACTCAGCAATTAACAGTCGGCACATCTGAGGAAATAACTAGGAAATGACTCAGTAATCTAGAAATACAACAGAGCTTTTTATAACATGTTACACAGGCCTTAGACATGCAAGTGAATATGTATGTGTCTGATGTCCCACGCATCCATATGCAGATTACACGCACGCTGACTGAAAACAGATGAATTTCCTTTAGTGTCTCAAACCAAAAACACCTGCACCCTCATCTCCATTAGGAATTTACATGGCTTAAATGTTGCCACTACAATAAGCACATCTGGGTCTCTGGAGCAGTGAAGGAGACAGACATGCACAAACATGACTGTTGTCCACTATAGGTAATCTGTAATATCTGTAATCTCGGAGCGTCTAAAAAAGTAAGTGAATGACAGGATCTAAAATAAAACCACCAATGAGTATCAGCGTACTCCTTTGGTAATGTGATATTATGCTTATCACAGCACCATATATGCATGAAATTGTTAATAAACCAGTACTTTGAACTGTGCTAGCCAGTAGGGACTGGACCAGAGTTAGAAAAACTCTGTAAAAGGTGTAAAATGTGCTTGATCTGTGCATATTTGTCTCCTGATTCAGACAAGACAACTTTTTTCTGTGGAGAAAGCAATACAAATAGATGACTCATATTTTACCCAGAAGCAAAGGTTAGAAGTTAAAACGTCTTAATGATGGATTTGTTTCTTACAAACACACAGCTTTTCACTTCACAAGACGTTAATTGATGGAGTGGTGTGGATTACTTGTGTATTATTGTGATGTTTTTATCAGCTGTTTGGACTCTCATTCTGACGGCACCCATTCACTGCATAGGATCCACTGGTGAGCAAGTGATGTAACGCTACATTTATTCAAATCTGTTCCAATGAAGAAAACAACTTATCTACATCTTGGATGGCCTGAGGGTGGTAAATTGTCAGCAAATTTTCATTATTTGGTAAACTGTTCCATTAAGTGCATGGATGAAGCGACAGTGTGATGATCCTGCACCTAATGTGAGTCAATGTGAACCTCTAACTGCAGCTGCATCCACAACTCAATTCCTTAACGCGGGTCACAAGCCTTTATCACATGCATTCCTAAGAAACTGCACCCAAGGAGATCTGAGCTGTCTTCATTTGGTTAAACTAATAGGGAGGGAACACTGATTGCTATTCTTTATTTTTAAAAAGTGCTCTTCCATTTAATAGCCTAACATTAATTAAAGGTTTACATGAAAGGTGTTTTAAAAGCTGCCAATATGCAGCTTTGTGGACAACAGCCAAAATGCTGATTTATATTTTGAGATGCCATTAGGAAGTTTTTATTTTTGTTTAGCTGGCTCTTATACATTTCAATAGTACTGATGGTTTTGTACTGTATACTGACACCTACTGGCTTGGATGTAAGAAGCTTGTGTAACACTGGCTGAAAGTTCTATATAAAGTTTAAAAATATATATTTTTGTTACTACAATGATTAGCAACTTCTTCAATTGCATGGCACAAGTGTGTGATCTTAACATGTCAGCTGCCATGATGATGCAACCAGGTCCATGTAGAATAAAACTGTATTTTTTTTATTTCTTCAGTCTTTATCTCATGTGAGAGTACATGTTTTCAATTATTTTTCTCAGAAGTCATATTTATGTCTTCGTGCTTACAAATGTTTATTTAGCAAAACATGACAAAGGGCACCAGAATGCAGAATGTCATGTGTAATGGTGATAATAATATGAGAAAGCAGTAGGGAATAAAAATGTCTGATAAACATAGCCAGTTGCTCTTAATGTAAGACTAAAAGTGCAAGTAAACATTTTATATGCACATATACACTGTGCAAGCATGTGGTGCGCAAAATCGTTTTACGCCGCGTAAACATGCGTTTATAAGTAATGTTCTCTACGTCTACGAGAAGATAAATAACAATAAATTGTGTTCAGAATAACAGACCGCAGCCTGTCAAAGTGGATATAACAAACCGGATCAATAATACATTATTATGCATGTATGGTCTTTGGAATATACAGTAGAATGACATGCACCGAATAAACAACGCGCAGTTTCGCGCTCAGGATTTTGACATCATCATCATCATTCATTTGACCGTAAACAGACTAAATAAGACACAATAAAAAAACGTACCCAAAAGCGCTGTTAGTGTGAAATGAACGACTCCAGAAAGCATCTTCCCGGTTCGCTGTCAGAGCCTGGCTACGAGGCTCCTTTCCTTGGAAGCGCAGACGCTCAACTGAGCAGCAGCCTGACTCTCTGGAGGCAAACACTCAAGTCAGTTACTCTCAGAGTTAGCTAGAGCGCATTTCATCCGCAAAGTCAATGTCCCAGTGCAAGTCTACAGATCTCCTTTTGCATGAACTACAACTTGACTGACTTTACAAAGCGTATTTGAAAGCGAGGAGTGACGGTGAGGGAGGGTTTAGGTGGGCATTTGAAGGAGGACTCTCACTCATTCACATTCAAGTAGCTGTACTAGCAGAGTTTTAGGCAGAATTAACATTATATACAGTATGTATACATTTACAAACGTGTACACAAATAATTAAAATATTACTGATGATAACAATAAATATATATTTTTTATTATTATTATTACTACTACTATTACTATTTTTTTTATTAGCCTACAATTGTGTATATTTCACTGGTCTAAATTGGACATTAACTGATCTAAAATGGTGATTATAGCTTGTTTAAACTGTTCACTGGTTGGTCTAAACTAGTCATTAGTTGGTCTAATCTGGTCATTAGCTGGTCTAAGCTGGTCATTAACTGGTCACTTACTGGTCTAATTTGGTCATTAGCTGGTTTAAGCTGGTCATTAACTGGTCACTTACTGGTCTAATTTGGTCATTAAGCTGGTCATTAACTGGTCACTTACTGGTCTAATTTGGTCATTAGCTGGTCTAAGCTGGTCATTAACTGGTCACTTACTGGTCTAATTTGGTCATTAGCTGGTCTAAGCTGGTCATTAACTGGTCACTTACTGGTCTAATTTGGTCATTAGCTGGTTTAAACTGCTCATTAACTGGTCACTAGCTGGTCCAGCCTGGTAATTAGCTGATCTAAGGTGGTCATTAGCTCATCTAAACTGGTCATTAAGTGGTCTAAATTAGCCATTAGTTGGTCTAAGCTGGTCATTAAGCTGGTCTAAACTGCTCACTAACTGGTTTAACCTAGGTAGGTCTAAACAAGTCTCTAGCCAGTCTAAATTAGTCATTAGCTATCTCAGATGGTCATTTGCTGGTCCAATCTGATCATTAATTGGTCCAACCTGGTAATAAGCTGGTCTAAGGTGGTCACTAGCTAGTCTAAACTAGCCTAACCTGGTAATTAGCTGGTCTAAACTAGTCACTAAAGTCTAAACTTGTCACTAGCCAGTCTAAATTAGTCATTAGCTGTCTCAGATGGTAATTTGCTGATCTAATTTGATCATTCCTGGTTTCAGATGGTCATTAGCTGGTCTGAGATGGTCATTAGCGGGTCTAAAATTATCATCAACTGGTCTATGCTGGTCTTCAGCTGTCTAAGCTGGTCATTGGCTAGTCTAAACTAGTAATTAGCTCGTCCAAGATGGTCATTTGCTGGTTTAAACTGCTCATTAACTGGTCACTAGCTGGTCCAGCCTGGTAATTAGCTGATCTAAGGTGGTCATTAGCTCATCTAAACTGGTCATTAAGTGGTCTAAATTAGCCATTAGTTGGTCTAAGCTGGTCATTAAGCTGGTCTAAACTGCTCACTAACTGGTTTAACCTAGGTAGGTCTAAACAAGTCTCTAGCCAGTCTAAATTAGTCATTAGCTATCTCAGATGGTCATTTGCTGGTCCAATCTGATCATTAATTGGTCCAACCTGGTAATAAGCTGGTCTAAGGTGGTCACTAGCTAGTCTAAACTAGCCTAACCTGGTAATTAGCTGGTCTAAACTAGTCACTAAAGTCTAAACTTGTCACTAGCCAGTCTAAATTAGTCATTAGCTGTCTCAGATGGTAATTTGCTGATCTAATTTGATCATTCCTGGTTTCAGATGGTCATTAGCTGGTCTGAGATGGTCATTAGCAGGTCTAAAATTATCATCAACTGGTCTAAAATTATCATCAACTGGTCTATGCTGGTCTTCAGCTGTCTAAGCTGGTCATTGGCTAGTCTAAACTAGTAATTAGCTCGTCCAAGATGGTCATTAGCTGGTTTAAACTGCTCATTAACTGGTCACTAGCTGGTCCAGCCTGGTAATTAGCTGATCTAAGGTGGTCATTAGCTCATCTAAACTGGTCATTAAGTGGTCTAAATTAGCCATTAGTTGGTCTAAGCTGGTCATTAAGCTGGTCTAAACTGCTCACTAACTGGTTTAACCTAGGTAGGTCTAAACAAGTCTCTAGCCAGTCTAAATTAGTCATTAGCTATCTCAGATGGTCATTTGCTGGTCCAATCTGATCATTAATTGGTCCAACCTGGTAATAAGCTGGTCTAAGGTGGTCACTAGCTAGTCTAAACTAGCCTAACCTGGTAATTAGCTGGTCTAAACTAGTCACTAAAGTCTAAACTTGTCACTAGCCAGTCTAAATTAGTCATTAGCTGTCTCAGATGGTAATTTGTTGATCTAATTTGATCATTCCTGGTTTCAGATGGTCATTAGCTGGTCTGAGATGGTCATTAGCAGGTCTAAAATTATCATCAACTGATCTATGCTGGTCTTCAGCTGTCTAAGCTGGTCATTGGCTAGTCTAAACTAGTAATTAGCTCGTCCAAGATGGTCATTAGCTGGTTGAGGCTGGTCTACGCTGGTTCAGCCTGGTAATTATCTGGTCTAAACTATTCCTTAGTTAGTCTAAGGTGGTCATTAGCTGGTCTAAACTAGTAATTAACTGGCTTAATTAACTTAAGATGGTCATTAGCTGGTTCAGGCTGGTCTAAGGTGGTTCAACCTGGTAATTTACTGGTCTAATCTGGTCATTAGCCAGTCTAAACTAATTATTATCTGGTCCAAGATGGTCATCAGTTGGTCTAGTCTTGTAATAAACTGGTCTAAGTTGGTCCAACCTGGGGTGCGCCAAAAGCATCGTTAGCCAACTATGGCCGCAATTTCCGACGTTACCAACATAGTTCAATGATTCTATGTTTCCCGAAACAATAATTCAAATGAACATTCGCAAACAGTGTCGCAAACTTACGTGGTTGGAACTACACCTCTCAACCTGTGGTTAGAAGCATAGTTTGTTGTTAGTAAGACATGTGGGCTTGAATAAATATGCTCTTTGGCAAAATAAGCAAGCTAACATTTTAATTTAGCATTTCAATCTCTGTATTTTTGCACGTCCTCAATAAGCGCAGTTTTTGAAGTGCACAAATGAATGCATGTGCGCATGTGCACAAATGCACAAAAGGAAACCCCAGAGTATGACGTAAGAGGGAAACCGTGATGAATCAAACATCAAATAAAGCAGAATGACAGGGAACAAAAAATAGCAAATTAGTCATCAGGTGCCATGTTTAACACAGCAGCATCTTAGAGATCTCTAATCAGTTAAATAGCAGAAGTTTTTACTCCACCACATGCGTGTGACATCATTAACAATAGCCCTATATTGTTGAACTAATGTGGTTCAAACGACGGAGATGCGACTGTGTTCGTTGTACGGGAAACACACCCCTGGTCCAGCCTAGTAATTAGCTGGTCTAAGGTGGTCATTAGCTGGTCTAAACTAGTCTAACCTGGCAATTAGCTGGCTGGTCTAAACTATTCATTAACTGGTTTAAACTAGTCGTTAGTTGGTCTAAGATGGTCATTAGCTGGTCTAAACCAGAGCTGTAGAGAGAAAGAGTTGTGACAGCTCCGTTCTCTCCAATGGACCAGTTTTTTACAGCAATGGCGGATCGTGGAGCCGCTCAATAGTTCCCGGAAGTTAGCGCTCATGCTATCAGCGCCGTAGAGATGCAGCAGAAGAGACCGCTGTGATGAACTTTTAAAAGGTAAGACATTTATAGAACAAAATAGTATATTATCAGCACAGCTAATCAAATTACCCTGTGCATTAAAACAGATGATTATTAGATTATTCCTCACTTAATTAGTAGATTTACAACAAGAACCACCTGAAGACTCCCTGTAAAGAGACAGCACCCTCACAATGAGTCTCTTCACTGGTTTTGGCAAATCTTTCCCTGCTCTTTGTGAAAAAGTGCCAGTTCTATATTATATTATATATATCACAGTAAATCTATACATTATTACTGTATTTTATAATTAAACGTCTTAGCTAAAGAAGTACTGTGTTGAAGGAACAGACTGAGCAGTGATGCCACAGGACTACAATGTGATGGAGCATCACTTAACCATTTCTCCTGTTTTGTTTTCCTTCGCTATCTTGCTTTCAGAACAAGAACCACCTGAAGACTCCCTGTAAAGAGACATCACCCTCACAATGAGTCTCTTCACTGTAAACTAGTAATTAACTGGTTCAAGATAGTCATTAGCTGGTTCAGGCTGGTCTAAGGTGGTCATTAGCCAGTCTAAACTTATTATTATCTGGTCCAAGATGGACATCAGTTCGTCTAGTCTTGTAATTAGCTGGTCCAAGCTGGTCCAACTTGGTCATTAGCTCTGGTGTTGTTGTGTCTATTTAAAGGGGTCATATGATGCGATTTAAATTTTTCCTTTCTCTTTGGAGTGTTACAAGCTCTTGGTGCATAAAGAAGATCTGTAAAGTTGCAAAGACTAAAGTCTCAAATCCAAAGAGATATTCTTTATAAAAGTTAAGAGTTAACCACGCCTACCTAAAACGGCTCGTTCGTGCTAGATACCAAACACAAACCTTCAAAGCAAAACTGAAATCTCACTAATCATCAGTTATTCTGACAATAATGTGGCCATAAGTCTGCTTCGTATACACTACCTGCTCTTCATCAAAGACTAAAGCAGCACCGAGGGGATCTGGAGAATTCTTCCTGCAATAATGACATTTACAGATGGCAAGCAGTCACATAAAAAATTAAAAGTCCAAAGTGTCAGTGAGCGAGAGGCCATCGAGTGTATCGTTCCCTTGAGTCATGTGTATTTCTGACAAAGAAAGAAAAGAAAAAAACAATCAAAAATGTAATCTCAAGAATCTCTAGAAAAACAGACCGTTTACATTATTCCAGCTTCTTCTGTTCTCTAGGTCCTCCCAGAATCACGTTTCAGGAAAACACTGATTAGTGTTTTTAGTCTGTGTCTTTCTTTAATCAATTTCCTCCACCACACCCGTCTGCAGGCCTGCCTTTGAACGAGCAGACACAGCCTGTTACAGAAGAGACCTTACACATCCGATGCATGTAAGACATACCCCACCAACAGCTTATAGGTATGGATATCCTAAACAAATCCCCCTCCCCCTGACTGAAGGAAATGAGGCGGGTTTGACAGACAAATATTTAGCCAATAGGTCAGATTATAACCAAACAATGTTTTTGCTTTATTGGGGCATTTTAAATCACAACATAATGATCTGTAAAGAAATTCAATTCAATTGCTAATTTACTAAATTAATCATTCATATATGTATCTTTTGTTAATATACATATTTTTTGTTCAGATTGAGTTATTATATCTATTATAATTAATTAATTAATTCAAAACAGACCATGACTTCAATATACCTGTTCTATAATGATATAACTGTTCCGAAATAATAAAAAGCCTCATTAAAAACCTTCTTAAATTTCCTGACAAAATGGCCCAAAATAATATCAATAATATTATATAATTATATCAATAATAACATATTAATTTAACAATATTGACCAATAATAATAATAATAATATTATTATTATTATTATTAAACAAGACATAAAGCAGTTTTGTTTTCAAATATAAGCAACATTTGAAAAAAAAAAAAGTCAGATAAGTTTAACAAACAAGCAGGAAGCCATATTGCTCTCATGTGACAAGAATACAATTAAACAGAAAAAAAAGGAGAGATGACTCCTATGACTAAACTTTTAAAAGTGTTTAAAAACACTTTTGGCAAGGTAGTTAAGGTTTTTAAATCATTAAATGGTCTAACCCCAAGAAAAATAGTCATGATTCACAAATCCTGAAAAATAACCTTAATTTTAAATAAATAAATAAATAGCACGTTTACTAACATATATTCAAGTTTTAAGGAAATTATTTTACTCTTACTTGATGGTTGAACATAAACTATATAGGCCTACTTTTTCATGGTTTTTCCTTTTCATCATCTTGGACATAATTATGTGTCATTTAATCACATAACAAAATAAAACATAACAACTTTGGATGCATTATTGACAAAGCTGTTCTTTGCAACAACATGCTGGAATTGATTTCCTTTCTCTCACACACACACACACTTTCAGAATTTCGTTTGTGGCTGGTCTGTTTATTTTGGACACAGCATGATCTTGATTAGTTACCCTGTTACCAAAGGAAAGCTTTTAAGATGTCATTTGCTTTTCAGCAGACAGCCGTACATGAGCCATTATTTCAGAAGATGCCTGTCAGATTGGTTTAAAAATAATAAATTCGCCTTAATGTGGAGGAAAAGATGTTTGATG
Source organism: Sinocyclocheilus rhinocerous (assembly GCF_001515625.1). Taxonomy (NCBI): domain Eukaryota; kingdom Metazoa; phylum Chordata; class Actinopteri; order Cypriniformes; family Cyprinidae; genus Sinocyclocheilus; species Sinocyclocheilus rhinocerous. Next base: position 742,012 of record NW_015633524.1, read on the forward strand.
GAGCACAAGGAGTCCTCTTATACAACAACATAATCTGATTTCTCGTGTCCAGGACAGTCAGATGTCTGTTCTTCAAGCCTATGTTCTGTACTTCTCCATTTTCTAGATTCTTTTCTGGATAAATAGTTATAATTTCAGAATGCAGAACTCAAAAATAACCTATTGCAGATCACTAATAACTAGGGGTTTAACGGTACACGTGTTCGTACCGAAAATTTTCGGTCTTTCGGTTCGGTACGCATGTGTAGCCTACCGAACAAATCGTTCCATTTTTTTAGGAAATTCAGTCAATAAATGCCGTTTTGATGCTCTTTGATGTGGCGTGACATATCGCAGTATACTAATGCATCAGTTCTAACGGCAGCGTGGAGCGCGATCACCTCCTCTTTATTACTAGTGTTAACACGAAATAAACATGAATGAACATCTCACCCCTCACGTAATCGCTCAAGTTTCAAGTTATAGTCTAGAGCAGAAGCCGAGGTAGATTTTTATCCCTATAAGACCATTTTAATAATAATTGAATTCATTTATAAAAGAGCAATTTGTTCAGTAAACCATTGTTCATAAAAGCTATTTATGTTTAGTTTTTTTTTCTTCCTGCTGTACCGAAACCATACGAACCCGAATTGGAATTGTAGTTACGTGGAAAGGTCACGTTTTTTCCTAGCGTAAGAAATCTATTAGGTTTCAAAAGATTTAAACATCAAGAATACGCACATGAACTGACCATTTTAAACAATAAACTGAAACAAAGACATATAAATCAGCATACAACAACTTTTGAACAGTCCTCCTTCTCCATACTTGTAAACACTGGGTCAGTTCTTCTGCCTATGTCACTACATAATGCGTGAAGTCCAGCTAGTGCAAGACGAGTATTTGTGGTAAAAAAAAAAGTATAATTGTTTTTTTTTTTTTTAATGATCGATTGTTTCGCTAGATAAGACCCTTATTCCTCGGCTGGGATCGCCCTTTGAAGCTGCATTGAAACTCCAATTTGGACCTTTAACCCATTGGCCACCATTGAAGTCCACTATATGGAGAAAAGTCCTGGAATGTTTTCCTCAAAAACCTTAATTTCTTTTCAACTGAAGATAGAAAGAACATGAGGAATGCTGGGAAACAAACAAACCTGATGGCACCTTTTCTCCTGATTTGTGGCATCATGGCACTCATAGTTTAATGAATGTGTTTGCCCTCCTGCCCAGTTGGATGACTATGATTGTGTGTGAATTAGAGCTGAGTGTCTTTGTGTTTTACCCCGTCCACACCCACTCACTTATTAGGTAACATCAGCAACGCTTTAGAAATGTTGCATTCTCACTCCCACTTAAACTAATTTTGGTAAACAGTATAATGAATACTTAAACACAGTCAGATGTGCTGTCAGAACTAAGTGGCGGCTTTTTGACAGTTAATTAGGAAATCACTGATTGACTGCATTACACTGAATTATCAAGCTCTTGTTGTTTGACAAAGGACCTTGGAATGATTCTGAAAAAAATCAGGAAATTTGCTGGAGACAGTGATACGGGTCATTGATGAAGATTCAAAGCGCCCTTCACCCCAGTTTCATGCCTGTTTGTTTTTGTGCAACTATGTTGGCTTGGCATGGATCTGTGTGAACTTTCTTAGTGGAATTCTGCGTATGCCAATGGTTTTTTTTTCCTTCCTCCCCCATCACACAGTTGTTTGCAACTTGTGACCACAACTCTGCAGACTCCAGCATTTAGAGTTATTGGAACATTGCAGGTTCATTACGAAGTCACTAAACTAAAGAAGCAACATAAACTGACCGACTGATTAATGTGCAGTTGTACAGTACAGTAGCCTATAGTTAGTTCATGTTTATACCCATAGCTGATCACATGAACACATTGATGGATATGGCTGACTCTCATGAAAACTTTAAGCAGATCCAGATCATTTAGTGCCCCCTCCACATTTTTATAATAATAATAAAAATAAATTATCCTTATTCTAAGGCACAAAAATTTTATTAAATAAAATAACATTTTTCTTTTAATTTATTATTAAATTTTTTAATTATTTACTTTTTGATGTAGTGCCTTTAATTTATGATGATTTAAATGAAAAAAGTAATGCATATTTATTGTAATACAGATATTTCTAAGAGAATCTAATGTATGTCAGAATGTATTACTATGTGAAATTGTCACAACAAACAAATGAATAAATCATATGTTTAATATTATTTTATTATTTATATTATTTAATGATAATAATAAAATAATCAATTTAATCTCCAAATTATTATTAGTTGTTAATTATTAATATTATTAATATTAATGTTATAATTAATATTATACAATTGTTAATATTAATTTATTCTTATTCTTATTACATGCTCCATATTCTAAGGCTTAAATTAAATTAAATTAAATTAAATTAAATTAAATTTTGTTGTAGTGCCTTTAATTCATAATTTTAATTATGATTTGTGATTGAAATGATGAATTATGATTTAATATTGACTTTAATATTATTGATCTATTTATTTATTATTTGTCATCTGGACATGTTAGTTTGAGACGAGCCAAATCAAACAAATGACAGCTTTAATGCATTTGATTCTGCTCTTTAATTTATATGGTCATGTTCACTGATTGGCAGACACAGGATAGCCCTTTTCTGATCTGCTTGTTTGACAGCTCTCAGCAGGTGCCCAAGCAATCAACACCAATCGAAAGAGTTCAGAGTTCACAAAGAGCCGCTCAATGATCATGTTTAGGAGCGTGAGAGTCCATATGTCTGGTATGATTTAGAAAAGAGGACTGCGATAATGTAACAAGAGCTGAAGAAAAACCAGCTACCTACTGCACCAGGACACTTGAGTTCAAATGTTAAACATCTAGCCATTAGAGAGAAAGAACGAGACTGATATGGTGATATTCTCATTGAGATTCGCCCTCTTTGCTGTAATCTAATGCCCACTTTGGTCTCTATCCACAACCACAGCGTCTTCGTGGAGGGTCTATCATGTGTGAACCCACTGCGTCTGATCAAGGCACTGCACTGCGATAAAAATTCGTCACAGCGGGACGTCTCATGATCTTTTTGACAAGCATTCGGCATGTTGTTACATCACATCTGGGAGACCATGTGGCCTCACTTACTCACTTGACAGGACCTACACTGGCTCGGGTTAAAGCCAGACCACCAGGCAATGACTTCTGCTCTCTCTCGTGACCTTGCTTGCACATCACCTGGTGTAGATTAATGGTAAGCAGGCCTGTGTGAGCTGCATGGTCCCCACTGCGGGTCTTTTCTCAAAGCAAGTCTTGAGCAGAGGGGGTCCTATTGTTATATGCTTCCTGCACGTCTTCTGTGGAGGGAAGAGGAAAGGGAGGTTACTGCGTGGTTTGGCAGCCACTTGCAAGCTCAAAGAACATATCAATGGATATAATCTGGGCGTGTTTCATCAGCACATTGAAATTTTGGCAGAAAGCTGTTACCTTGCAACAGGAAATGCATTGGCTAAACTGTTACTCAACACATGCAATATTAGGGTCAGTGACATGACATTTGCTTTCTTTTCTGTTAATTTATTCAAAAAATGCATTAAAAATGTAATTTGCAAATACAATGACTTGAACATGTTTTTCATTTCTAAAATTCATTTTGATATGCAATCAGAAATGTTCTTAGAACTTTGGCTAATGTTCTGCCAATTTGCCATTTTTATCAAGGTTGATAAGGACCATTTTAACTTCTTAAAACAAAATAAAGATGACAAAATAATATAAAAATAGATACATTTCCCAAGAAATAAATAATGCACTGGGAGAGTTGTGGCTAATGAATTCCAGGGTTGCCAGATCTGCGTTACAAAACCAGCCCAATTGGTACTCAAAACTAGCTCGATCACAGCAAAAACATGGCCAAAACTAGCCCAATGGCATTCCAGGAGAAATGGCTATCAAAATTGTATTGAAATCACTCCACATTCGTGTTCATGGGGGTCAAAACCTTCTTCCAGGGAGTTCCACCTTGGTCAAAATCAAGTCCCGGGGGGGACAGGCGTTTTGCTTTAACCCGTTGACTAAAAAAACAACCCGCGGCAGCAGTATAAAAGAAGTCCAATTCCACGGGAAAACCGCAGACATGGCAATATTGATGAATTCCCTTTTCTTGAAGATTGTGTCCACAGTAATTCCCACACGCTTAGAAAATAAGCTCTGTGACCAACAAAAGTTTATGATTCTTAAACATTTTATTCATCATGATTACTCTTCAACTGTTCATTATGAAGGTTGAATCGTAAATACAATCGCCAGAAGTGGAAAAACTAAACGTATGCTATAAAGTAAATGAACACCATCATTAAGCTTTCGACAACTTTTTTAGTCTCTGTTTAAATAAACTTTCTCTGAAAGTTTGAGTTAGAATAGTTTGCAAAAGAGCGATTATAAACACAATGAGGCTGTGAAAGTGACTAGTGTGTAGATGAGATTTTCTGCTCTTTCCGATGACGTTTAACGAATCCGACAGCCTCTATAGTCCCATTTAGCCACTTGTTAGCAACCTTTTTCAAGACAAGTAAAAGCTAAAAACCGGACAGAGGACAGAGCTTCCTCTAATTGTCCCATCTTGAACTCGTGACATCTGTAATGCTTTCGGAAAAAACTGCACGCCTGTGTCGCTTGGTCTCATTTTACACATATAATGAGCTTCTGAGAACACATGGCATTGGCTGTTTAGCCTTGGTTTTGTTTATGAATGATGAGGAATGTGTCCTTGGCATTCTATAATAAGGTGATAGTTTACACTGTTCATTTACAGTTTTACTTTTTTCGCCTGAATGTTTTTGCATGTTGGTTGCACCACATGATTTTGATTTTGCAAAAAAAAAAGCATGAAGCCATTTAATAATAATAATAATAATAATAATAATTCTGTAATAAGGTGATAGTTTACACTGTTCATTTACAGTTTTACTTTTTTCGCCTGAATGTTTTTGCATGTTGGTTGCACCAGATGATTTTGATTTTGCAAAAAAAAAAAAAAGCATGAAGCCATTTAATAATAATAATAATTCTGTAATAAGGTGATAGTTTACACTGTTCATTTACAGTTTTACTTTTTTCGCCTGAATGTTTTTGCATGTTGGTTGCACCAGATGATTTTGATTTTGCAAAAAAAAAAAAAGAAGCATGAAGCCATTTAATAATAATAATAATAATAATAATAATAATAATAATTCTGTAATAAGGTGATAGTTTACACTGTTCATTTACAGTTTTACTTTTTTTGCCTGAATGTTTTTGCATGTTGATTGCACCACATGATTTTGATTTTGCAAAAAAAAAGAAAGAAAGAAAAGAAGCAGTGAAGCAATTTAATAATAATAATAATAATAACATTATGCCAAACTAATATTTTCTTTTCAAGAATTTAATTCTTTCAATTAGTTTTTTCTTAATTATAATATCAGGACAGTTGTATAACTCCAATGTCTGCTTCAGAATAATGAGACTAATCATTGACTTTGTAGAGTGGTGTGAGGAGTCTCACCTTCATTTGAATGTATCGAAGACGAAAGATATGGTAATTGATTTTTGAAATAATGTTTCTATGCATGACACATCCATTAAGGGTCAAACAGTGGAGTGTGTGCAATCTTATAAATACTTAGGGACAAACATTGATTCAAAGTTGTGTTTTGAAGCCAACTGCGAAGCTGTGTGTAAAAAGGGGCATCAACGTCTGTTCTTTTTAAGGAAACTGTGCAAATTTTAAATTGATAAAACACAGTTGATTTTGTTTTATCATGCTTTTACCCGGCTTCGCTGTATCCAGGCAGGCAGGTACAGCGACTGGGTGTTTCAATTCTAAGTGATAGGCATCATCCTCTGTATTATGAGTTCCGGCATTTTCCGTCTAATCGACAGTTTAGAATGCCACAGTGTACAACAAAACAGTATAAGAACAGTTTGTCCCAGTAGCGATTCATTATATGAACAATAATAAGATGAACTAATGGGTTTATTTTAATGATTTAGTGTTTGGTGTTGATTTATAGTGTTATAGTGTTGTCTATTGTATTGTCTATGATATGTATGAGAAATATTCTGAACTTGTTCACTGAAAACTAGTTTACCTACGGGTATAAAATAAAGAAACCTGAACCTGAACCTGAATGTTTTTGACTTTATGCCCTCCAAAAATGTCAACATTAATTTAAAAACAGAAATTAAAAACATGGTAATCACAGACCCAGCTAATAATAAACATTCTCAGAACTTTGGTCAAGGTTCTCCCAATGTTCTCCTAATAATGTTAATGGAATGTTCGTTCAGAGTTATCTTGTTTTTATAATGTTCTCAAAACATACATTGTTCATGGAACATTATATTTCTGAAACATTTTAGCTGATCTAACATTTGTTAATTGTTACTACTTGTTTGCTTTCATGTTCCTATAATGTTTGGGAAATTATCAAACGGAATGTTACCTTAACGTTCATATAATAATAATTAAAAAAAAAACATTTTCATAGCTAAATGAAAACATTAGCAAAATGTTCTTAGCACATATTTATGTTAACAATGTTGGGGAAAGTTACTTTTAAAAGTAATGCATTACAATATTGTGTTATTCCCTAAAAAAAGTAACTAATTGCGTTACTTAGTTACTTTTTATGGAAAGTAATATTTTATGTTACTTTTGCATTACTTTTTCTCATCTGGACTGGGCTTGCATGTTTGGTTTTAATTATAAAAAAAGTTATATTTTTGGCAAATGTAAAAGCGCTTTCACACCAAAAGTAAAATTAATATGCCTCAGACTGAAGGAAGTCATATCTGTTCAGTAGAGGGTACAGCTCAAATAAACCTTTCAGCTGTGCTGCTATTCTGGATTGCAGGAAGAATAGGACACAGGAGAAGAAGAAAAAAGTAAGCTTTGCTTATTAGTATGGTTGAATTGGATCTTTGAAGGTCAATAGCAAAGACATTGGTTAATAAAATAGGATTAAATACATAAAGGATATTTGTGTTCCTTAACATTTAATAATTGCAGGTCTGCTTCATATTCTGAGTTTGCATTTTACTGTTTTTATTATTTTTGAGGAATACTGAATCTGTTTTTCTGCACTCCCACATGGGGACAGGAGAGCTGTCAGTCAATAAATATGAAAACAAAGTAACTGGCATTAGCCTACTTATTTGAAAAAGTAACTCAGTTATTTTCTTCTAAATTAAAAAGTGATGCCTTACTTTACTAGTTACCTGAAAAAAGTAATCTGATTACGTAACTCGTGTTACCCCAAAACTGTATAAGCTGGGGAAGAGGTAAGCCTATTTCAATCATGACAGCTCTCGGAAGATTTTAGCATGGTAATGTACATGACAATGTTAATGTGGCTGGTCTTGGCGGAATAGATCTGCTCCGCTGCTGCTGCTGAATTGCTGCTGCTGTTGGTTATTGCTGTAGTTGAGATTATTGCTGCTGCTGCTGCTGCAAGTACGAGAACTTGCTACTGCCAATGCACATGGCGATTAAGACAATAAGTATTTAAGATATACTGCTGCTGCACAAATAGCATATAAAATAACCCGTAGCAGATCTATACAGGTGGAGCTGGGGAAGGTGGAGGGTTTCAGAGGAACTCTGAAAGCGCGCTGCAAAATGCTCAAGTGGATGCTAACCAGCCATTTAAATGTAAAGCAGCAAGCTCATTGGCTGCGTATGCAACATGAACCAATCAGTAGTTTAATGCTGTGAATATCATCAATTTAAGTTAACGACCCATCAGCCCATCTAGTGTTTCATGGGTGAACTATATGTTTATGTCACTGTAAGACGGACTTGCATTCTTATTGTAGCCTAGGTTATTTTGTATAAATTAATATGTTCGGACCATAATATGGTCCATTACTAAACATGTTATAGGGTCTTTGCACCTTCAAATGAGATTACATGGAGCTCACTTGATGTACTAACGCAAGGAAAAAGCTTTTTAAAGAGCTGCCCATCATCTGCATTTGCTGTCCCCTCGGCTCATAAATAATCCACAATAGTTTCTGCTTCGTGGAGCAACATAACATATGCTATTAGAGACCTCTGCATGCTTACCTAAGCTCATGAGGTGTCTGAGGCGTGTGTTTGGGGTAAGAGTATCTCTCAGCGTGCGGCTGTTGTCTTAAAGAGGGGCACTGGCTGCAGGATCACACGGGGGGCTTATAGCTAATGAATGGGCCAGGAAATGGCTCCAATATGGGCTGGAGTGAGTGGAGGTCTTCATGACTGACCTCTCTGGAGTGATTTAGTGCACGCCTGTCAGCGCAGCTCATGCTGGATCATGGGTCGACTGCGCGGAAATGTAGAGAAAGCGAATGTTTATTTCTCTTTTTAAGGCCTGTTAATTGCCTTTTCTAACTTCCGTTATTGAAACTTTCCGTGTTTTCTTTGATGTGAGCAGCAGGGGCTAGAAACTAAGTGAAGAACACCATAAACTTTTCATTGAGAGTTATTACAGTAATTATCATCGATTTACTAGACTGGCTTGCATTTCACATTTTCACATAGGCTCATTAACAGTTATGATAGACTCATTACTGTGTAAATGAGCACAATGATGTTTTAGATGAGCCGATCATGTTCTAGTAAACAACATATGGGTGTTTCTTCAGCTGCTGGTGCTTTTGAACTTGTGGATTTTTAGAAATAATCTCTTTACACTCTCACTACAGTTTATTTAATCTGTCCAACAGTGTACATAGGCTATGCATCACAGAGGAATTCTGCCATTTTCTTCTCCCTGATATTAAATGGTGTATTTTCAGTACTATATATATATATATATATTCAAGAGCAGTGTTATTTTTATTTTTATTTTGTAAGTTTTATTTATTTATAAACATTTTATTTCAGTTATTTTATATAGCAGATATTTTAAATAAGCTGTTTAGCTGGTGGCCCCCTAAAACAGCAAAACAAACCAGCTGTACTTGGTGACCAGCTACCTTAAGCTGACATGTTTTTATTTAATTTCATTTCATTTTTCAGCAGCACAACTGTACGTAATGCAGCAGGCCATAATTTTTCAATGCAGAGTAAATGATTCCAAAACTCAATGCCATGTTATTTTAGTATTGTTTATATACTATTGTAGTATATAAGAATATATTAAAAAAAAATAAGTTTTCAACTAAACAAGCCGTTTTAGGGGGGCGTGGCAGAGTCTTAACTTTGATAAAGAATATCTCTTTGGTTTTGAGACTTTAGTCTTTGCAACTTCAGGGATCTTATCTATGCACAATCAGCTTGTAACACTCCAAAGAGAAAGGAAAACTTGAAATCGCATCATATGACCCCTTTAAAAACACTTCCAGTATAGTTTTAATGTGACTGATATTGGTTTTAATAGACTTGAACTGTCGGTGTTAGTGTAGGAGAGCATTGTCATCTTCACAGAACTAAATCAGATACTTCGTCCTCTTGGATAACACACAAATATGTTACCAAAATGGTCAGGGAGGCAAGGCATTTGGATGTGACTGTTTATTCAAGACTGTGTTTACACAGGACATATTTCAATACCTTTTGGGGATAGTTCCTCATGGGGATGTGGAGATGCAACCTCAGGATCATCCAACCCTCCCCTCCGCTCTCCTTTCCTCTCTGTTTCTGTCCGTTTCACACACAGATCAGATTAGACTGTAAAACCCCTCATCAGGACAGAATCCTGCTGTCCCATTAACTGCAGAACAAGCTAAACAAAACGGCCCAGAAAGGCCTGTCCTTCCTCTGAACAGTCAGTAATCATCATAACTCTCATCATCAGTAATGAGTGCAGCTGGATGTCTGCGGTCTGGAAGTGAATAGTTTAATAGTATAAATATCTGTAGTTCTCACAGACCGCTGCAGCTCTCAGTTACACTGTCAGCCACAAGGGGCAAAGGCTGAGCTTTCTGCCCACTGTGGGAACACACATGTGTGAGATGTGCATTGCTACTCCTTCTTCTTCTCTTTTTCTTCAAACCTGAAACCAGTCTGATTCTGCTGGTCTTAGCTGGTTTAAGTTGGTTGCACTGGTCTCCCAGTCTACCCAAGCTGGATTTTAGCTGGTAAGATAGCAGCTTTAAAATAGCAAGTGTTTAATCTGCCATCTAGTGGCCGCCGGTGTTTTTCACACAGAAGGCCGTTGCGTGTGTTCCTCAGTTCGAACAGATCCAGTCGCTTAACCACAAGCCAAACAGCTTAAACTAATATTACCAGTGTACATTTGTTGGCACGGTGTATTTGCTTTGTTTATTTTACAACATATATCAGAAGTGTACAGGCTGTGCTGTGCTGGCCCTCTTGTTCTGTCTGGGGTCTCAGATCGTTTTACTACCTCAAAAAACATAGGCTATACTTAACATCGAAGTCATAGGAGCATATTTAAAAATGGAAGGCTAATTGTCATTTTGAAATGACTATTAATATTCTATTAGTTTGGTACTGCAATATTTACAATCTATTTTATGTCATTGTAATCTGACACAATGACACCGGGAAATATCTTCTCTTTATACTCTTTTATGATTCACAGAAGAAAGTAAGTCATTTGGAACACCATGAGGGTGCATAATAATGACTGGTCAAAATGGTCACTTTCAGTCAAAATGAGGAGATAATTATGTTAGAGGTCTCACATTTCTCACTCTTTTCTGTAACTTGAGGTGACAAAATAGATCAGGGCAAAGATGAAAGCTTTGAGAGCAAAAAACAGATTAGATCCATTCATTGATCTCTTTCTGTGAGGATGAATTGGCCTGTTGAAGTGCAGCAGCTCTTTCATTATTTGATCTATAGAGCACAATGGTGTCTGTACGGTCTTGAGAGCCCAGAGCAACAGTATAAAGCATACAAGATCTTTTCAGTTCAACAACATTGAGTCTAACAGTCGAGAAATTGGGGGAATTCGAGAATTCACTCAACTGATTATACTATCATATACAAAACAAAACACATTGTATTTGTTTGCCAACAGAGGATGCAAACTAGAACTAAAGTAAAAAATAAAAAAATCCAAAAGAGAAATCACTTGCCTCAAAGAAAGAAATGCATTTGTCTGATCTCTAATTAAATTTCTATGTAATCATTTTGACAATGGGGAATGCATATTAATGTGCTTGCTTCATGATTTTTTGCATCTGTAATTGAAGTGTGATGTTGATATCGGCCCATGTTTAAATTGATTTTCATGCAATAATCATCTCACACCGCTTTTTTCTTTTAAAGGTCACATATTGTACACGTTTCTGGAGTTTTATTTTAGGTTTTGATGTCCTTAAGAATATATATTTGCGGTATAAGTACCAAAAACCATCTCAATATATATAAATCATGACAACTCTCGGAACATTTTAGCATGGTGATGGATATGACAATGTTAATGCATTTGGTCTTGGCGGAACAGAGGTAAAAAGTATTAACAGTAATGACTGCTCAAATGTGCCTTTAAAAAATCTTATGTCTTACCTTTAAAAATTAAGTAAACATTACAAATTGTAGTTTTAGGATGAAATATTTTATTTGATTCAACATAAAATGTATTACACATAAATGTTTAGGTTACAACTTTTTCATTCATGCAATGGAAGTCATTGGTAAAACAGCTTTGTTACAAACAGTCTTCAAAATACCTTCTTTTACGTTCCACAAAAGAAAGTAAGTCATTCAGGTTTGAGTAAATGATGACATAATTTAAATATTTTTGGGTGAACTGTCCCTTTAATTTTTTATTTTAACTTGGAGGTAAATGTCTTTTTGAGTCATTCATTCGATTCGTTCAAACGGCCGATTCATTCAGGAATTCAGTAAACAGCTCTCTTTATGAATGGGCCTTTGAATCATTGGTTCACACGATTCGTTCAAAATGTGGATTCATTCAGAAACTAAACACCGCTGTGTTGCTCTGAGACGCACAACAATTCTGCTGTGGCTTTATAGGTAATATTTTTGTTGGCAAAACTGAGCAAAAACAGACAATATTGTGTTTAAAATATAACACAGTATTAACTTCTTTACTGAACTGTTGTATAAATTCACATTTGCACTAGTTATATTCGGGAAAAGCAGCACTTATGTGATAGGCTATTGCTCTCACTGCTCATGTGATTTTGCTTGTCATATATGATATAAATATGAGACAAAACTCATACGGGAGCATTTTTGCCCCGATATCTTGAATTTTAGGGCATAACTGCATTTATGGAGTTGTTGCCCTGCATCATATTTGTCAACAGTCAACTGTATTAAATGTAAGATACAGGTCTGGGGGCGGGGCCAGTGCGTTAATTGCGTTAAAATATTTTAATCACGTTGTTTTTTCATAACTAATTAATTAAGTTATTGCTTTAAACTGACAGCCCTACAACAAACACAACAAAACAACACAACAAAACACAAAACAATCACAACAAAGCACTAAACAAAACACCACAAAACAAAACAAAATAACACAACAAAACACTAAACACCACAAAACAAGACATCAAACAAAACAACAAGAAACAAAACAGCAAACAAGACACAACAAAACACTAAACAAATCAAAACACGAAACAAAACACCACAAAACTTCAATCACAACAAAACAACACAACAATATAACACTAAACACCACAAAACAAACTATCAAACACAACAAAACACTAAACAAAGCAAAACACCAAAACAACACAACAAAACAAAACATCAAACACAAAAAACACAACAAAGCACAAAACACAACAAAATGTAATTCTTAAAATTATTTAAAAATCACAAAAGAATAGATAAATAGTAAAATAACAATGGTTGATCAATGTTTCAGTCTCATGCAACCACTTAGAAGTACTTCCCTTGTTGCGGCACATTCACAAAATTAGCATTTTAATAAAACCTTCTCAAAGACGTTGATAATTACGGTTGAGGCTTGATATTTCTCACTCTGTTTTGTAACTTGACAATAAATATAGGGGCAAAGATGAAAGCTCTGAGAGCAAAAAGCAGCGATTTGATCCATTAATTCATCTCTTTCTGTGAGGATGAATTGCCCCGTTGAAGTGCAGCACCTCTTTCATTATTTGATCTGGAGCACAAAAGGTTGAGAGCCCAGACCAATGCTATAAAGCACCATCTCCAAACAAGATCTTTTCAGTTCACTCACATGCTTAACAGCAGAGAAATGGGGGAAATAGTAGATGCAGTGATTTGATTATGCGGCGCATGATTCAGTTCAAAACACGGGTCCTGCATAAGAGAGGTACTTCACAGAGCAATATGAGCTACAGAACAGAACAACTGCTTCTCTTTTCCTTCAAGGAACAGTATTAAAAATGGAAACCCTCCTTGCTTAAGAACAAAACATAAAGGGCATACATAGCCAGTTTCTTATTATTTCTGCAGAATCTGCAGTACATTTCACAAATTTTACAAATAATATAATGGCAATTTATTCCACGTTAAGTAAATAGTATTTTTTGTAAATTGTACTGCAGTTATCTTTGTTCTATTTGAAATATTGAAAGAAAGAAAAAACATTTTTTTACAGAGTGTCCTCAATGTTAATGTCTGATTGTTTAACATTTTTAAATAAATAATATATGTTTTTTGAACCAAAAAGTACAAAACTGCTTGATAATCACCAAAATAATATTTGTAATGTGTTTATTGGACTATAATGGCACTTGAACAACACATCACTTGTAAATTTTATTTACAAAATTACTACATAATATTTCAAGAAATAAATACAATAATTTAACAATTAAACTTTCTACAAAAACTATATATAATAAAATACACACATTTAGACAATTCACAGATTACATTTTAAGTTAGAAACTGATCAAATTAACAAAATGAGGCACACAGGTTCATAAAACCATGTATAATTACATATGCTAAGAAATAAAATACAATAACAATTCATTCTAACTGAAAAATACATGGTAAAATAATAGTAGTCAGAGCACTAATACTTTGCCAAACTCTATCCCAGCAGGAAAATCCTGAGATTATGAACTTTAAACACAGTAATTGACTATTATTCTAATAATATACCATTCAAAAGTTTTGGATTAGTAATAGGTTTTTTGATTGGAAATTAATACTTTTATTTTTCAAGGACACATTAAATTGATCAAAAGGTACATTAGATACATTTATAATGTTATAAATACAACAAATCAGCATATTAGAATGATTTCTGAAGGATCATGTGACACTGAAGACTGAAGTAATGATGCTGAAAATTCAGCTTTAATCACAGGAATAAATAACATTTTAAAATAGATTCAAATAGAAAACAGTTATTTTAAACTGTAATAATATTTCACAATTTACTGTATTAATGCAACCTTTGTGAGCCTAAGAGGCTTCTCTCAAAAATAAAAATAAAAATCTTACAGACCCCAAACTTTTAAAAGGTAGTGTATATAAAGGAGACCCTCATCATTTTCACAGTTAACTGTCAAGCACTGGCTGTTTCAGTGGTGGGAGAGGCTGAGTTCACCGCATGGCTCTGTTTACTCGCTGATGTCTGCAGGACTTGCTGTCAGGCTGCTGGGTGTGTCTGCTAGCTGAGCTGATATTGACACAACGTCACTTCCAGCGGAACATGGACCTTCCTTTGATAAAGAAAGCTGAAAACCAAACCAATCAAGTGAACAACAGTACAAAAGGATGTCAGTAAGCCATCTTTTGTGTATCTTGATATTTACCAATTGCTGGTATGATCTGTGTTCAGCATCCTTCTGCAGAATGAAGTCTGTCAGTAGTTTCCATGGTGGGTTTATCAGCAAGTCACTGTCCAGCAGTAGCGGCTCCTCTGAAACCTTCTGAGAATGCAACAACAAAACCCACTTGAGTTCTCTAATGCAATCTAACCAAGCCATAGATGCTGCTAGAGTGTAGAGGAGCTCTCTGTTCCAGGATCTCTTATTGCTTTTGTCTTCAGTACAATAAGAAATAAAATGCATCCATGCAATGCATTTGTTAAAAGTTTGGAATGAATGAGATTTTTAAATGTTTTTAAAACAAGTCTCTTATACTCGCTTATGCTTTGATCAAAAATACACGATAAACAGTAAAGCTGAATTTTCAGCATCATTACTCCAGTCTTCAGTGTCACGTGATCCTTCAGAAATCATTCTAATATGCTGATTTGCTGCTCAAGAAACATTTCTTCTTATTATCAGTGTTGAAAACAGCTTCATATTTTTGTGGAAACCGTGATAGATTTAATTGTTCCGGATTCTTTGATGAATCGAAAGTTCAAAAGAACAGCATTTATTTGAAACAAAAATAACATTAAAAATTTATTTACAAACACTTTGATTAGTTTTGATCATCACAGGAATAGATTACATTTGTAAATATATTCAAATAAAAAAACCTGTTCTTTTAAATTGTAATAATATTTCACAATATTACTATTTTTACTGTATTTTTGATCAAATAAATGCAGCCTTGGTGAGCAGAAGAGACTTATTTTTAAAAGCACTTTGGACAAAAAAAGTAATTTAATAAGCCACATCAGCTCATGCACCACTAAGAAAACTTACAGACGCATATGAAATGCTGCCATGGACAATTGTTAATATGAGGAAATGCATGATGTAATTCCTTTGAAATAAAAAGTTAAAGTTACAGGGTTACTATGGGTAAGTAACTGCTCACTCACCAGACAGCATTCAAGCTGCTTTTGCGTGTTTCTCATCATCAGACCTCTTTTCTTATCTTTGCATCGCTTGTTCTGGAACCTGAGGCCCGTCATTTCCACCAGCTGCTCGTTCATGAGAGCATCCGGTCTGGGAATAGCACTGTAACAGGTCTGCAGCATGTGGAGCTGGGACTCGCTGAGCACCGTCCTCACACGTGTGGATCTCTCTGACCTCCTCGGCATCGATGACCAGGACGGTGTGGATTTGATGCCCTCTGTCAGATACATAATGAGAGGTTTTACCTCAAAGCCTTTTGCTCATTTACACACAGCAAAAACGTGGTTGAAGTAATGTCAGTTGTTCTTCCAACATTGAAAAAAACATGAAATAAAATGTAATGCTAAATGGTTATAAAAGGTTGATAAATGAGTGAAATCTGAATTCACAAATGCTAAAAAGTAAGACACTGAAACAACATCGCTATCAATACGCAAAATCAAAACAAAATTCAACAGTGATTCCATATTGTTCATAAGTGTTATAACTTGTTCATAAACTCCACTTACCAGATGGATCAACAGTCTCTTTCTGTTGGTTATCAATGAATTTGTTAAAAAGCTCATGGTGGTCTGTACAGAGCAGTTGACCGTCCTGCAGAACATACACATACTCATCTCCAGGGACTAACGGACGATTGCAGCCCTCGCAGCGAAAACACTGGACGTGATAAATATTCACTCGTGTTCGCATGACATACTCCTTGCTGATGAAGGCTTTGTGGCATTTTGCACATTTACTGGTGCATAATCTGACAGAAAATAGAAAGGAGAAAAGTGCCAAGAGAATTTTTGGAGTTGTTACAGAATGCTATGGATCACAAACATTACATTTTTTGAATGGAAGAAAATTGCACTTAAGAATACAATGTCTATTTTTTTTTTAAATACATGGAAATGTAATTAATTATAATAATCATAATTCTAGGGCAAATGACTGTCAACGTAAAAAACAATAACAACAACAATAAGATACCTTATAATCTAAATCTAATGGGAAAGATAGACAGTAAAATACTGTTAAATGGGAGTGAAAAAGAAGACACATCTTACAATTTACATTCCCAGAATTCTCAGTTAAAAGCTCATACTGGTTTGGTTTTTCACTGAAATTGTTCTTCATATGTTCCATCTTATGTTGTTAAATTAATGTTTATTGTTAAAAATAAAGGTTCTTTATTGGCATCAATGGTTCCACAAAGAATGCATGAAAGTCCCATCCATTGAGCCTTTTCATTCCACAAAAGGTTCTTTACAGTGGATAAAGGTTCTTTAGATTATTAAAATGTTATTCACACTAGGAAAAACCTGTTCACTGAAAGGTTCTTTTTGGGAACCAAAACTGGCTCTTCTATGGCATCGCTATGAAAAACCTTTTGGAACCTTTATTTTTAAGAGTGTAATGATGTATTTGTGAATGTCATGGTGCACCAAGTTTTTACATCAGGAAAAGCTTTGATTCATCATGTGCTTTCTCTTTACCACCTGTAGTTTTTGGTGGAGGTCGGAATATATTATAAAGGTAAAAGTGTTTGGCCCAACACTTAAACTAAACAATTAAAAAAGTTTTATTTTTGTTATTATCCCTTTCGATTTATTGTAACTTACTTCTGATAAGCAAAGCGGCACGCACCTGCTGTAGTGGTCTTTACAGAAGGTCTTGCCGTCTCTGAAGAAGCAGGTGCAGGACTCATCCAGAGACTGCTGGCACTCCGCGCACTTCAGACACTGAGCGTGCCACTCCAGATCAGGGAAAACCCGCAGGATGAAGCGATCCCGGATCTGATGCCCACAACCCACGCAGTAGGAACCCAGCTTACTTCCTTTGAGAACACACATTACATTATTTATATGTCTAATCTATCAATTGTAGTGACATTTAACGAAGGTACTAATTACAGTTACTCAAGCATCTCATCTAATGCTATGACTAAGTTAAACATTTGATCAATGATAACTTACTGTTCTGGGGATCTCCCATGTCAGAATGCCGTTAGGCTATCTTTTATATCAAACACTAAAGAGAAAGAAAGACACTATTGATCTACACATTTACAGGGCCACTAATGTAAGCGTCTCACTCACTCACTCACTCACTGAGATGGTCCTCACTGCAGAACACAAGATCCAGGGGGCGAGGTTGGATCCAGATCCAACTCCTCCCACCTTACATATACCTAAACCTACCCGTCTCCACCCCCTGATCCCTAAACCCACCCATCTCCACCCCTAAACCTACCGTCTCCACCCCCTAGATGTGGATCTTTGTTCTGCAGTGAGGGGCTACTGGGCACTCACTCCTCTTTATTTATTTGATGTGACGCATAGTGCAGGAGCGCCAATCAGCTGCTCAGTGTTGAACTTGAGTAGCCTTCTGCAAATAATAAACATTATGACCCGCCAGCGGAATCCCCGCCCACTAACACTGCGACACACCCACTGCAGGTAATATGTGGAAAACTGATATTGCTGTATTATACATAAATAAACAAATAAATAACATAGAGAATGCTTGCTTATTTAATTATATATCAGGGTACCAAAAATGTAAACAAATATTAATAAAGATTCATTAAAGAAAACTGATAAGATATAGGCAATAGCCTATATGATGGTCCTCAATCACATCACAGACACCTATAAGCATTTTTTAATAGAATCTGAATTATGTAACTATTGAATATCTGTTCAAGTTCGGTACACTAAAGTGTTTTAACGACGGTGTTCCTTGCAGTGATAATGACAGTGCTGTAAGCAATATGCTTTTTTTTATTATTTGTACATGACCTTTCCTCATGATTAATAAACACATAAAGGGCATTCATTCATTCATTCATTCATTCAATTTCTTGAAATTAAATAGATTTAATGGTAAAATAAATGGTATAATAAATGGTATAAATTGTATATTTTAAAACATTTATTTATGTGAGATTTTTTGTCTAATTTTCAATTGCATCTCGGTGTCATTTATTGAAATTGAATAGATTTAAATATATTTAATGGTATTTTCATTAACATATCCATAGATTTATGACAGTAAGCACATTGTTTAGCCCTGTTTTGAAATTTTCTGGTATAAAAATGTGGATTTATAACATATCTGATCATATAGGCTAATGTGTGTCTAAATGATTATAGTGTGTGAAAGTTCTCTCTCTCTCTCTCTCTCTCTCTCTCACACACACACACACACACACACACAAACACAAACACACACACACACAAATAAATAAGTGCAACGTTCTTGGTTTTACTATGATTATAAAAAAAATAAAAAATAAACAATCTTTAGCTTGTTACTAAAAAAACTTCCTGCAACGTTTAGGTTAGTTTTTGGTTAGAAAAATAACGTTTCTAGAACGTTATTATTTGGTTTCAGAGAGAGAGAGGTTTCCACCAGCTAAGGTTTCCACATAATACATTCTTTTTGAATTTATTAATTTCTATAGCTACATTTATTTACAGGAACACGGTTTCATTTATTTGAACCTAACACACAGATATCACTTTATTGAGAAAAAAAGCCAGGAGGACAACAGCGCGTTGTCATTTAAACCAGATTTATCCACTCTATTAATATACATGTGTCACCCACAGAAATAGGATTCTCACTTAAACGTTCACGTTGACGTCACATTACATGCGTCATTGCGTCATCAATGTCCGCCATATTGAATAAGGAAATAAGAGAGGAAGAGGAGGAACGTCCCGGATGCATGTAAACATCCACGTCAACAGAAAGTGTATTTATGAAACTGTTATAAGGGCACGGAAGAGCGCTAATATAGACATTATCGGCTCTGGCGGATGTATAATTAAAAGACTGTTAAACACGGTGGTGTTTTTAGGTTTGTGCAAACAATGACTTCCCTAACGCAGAGAAGCTCGGGCCTGGTGCAGAGACGGACCGAGGCCTCGCGTAACGCCGCGGAGAAGGAGAAAAGCCCCGGCGAGGATGAGCATGAGTCCCGCCGCGGAGAGGAGGAGGAGGAGGACGACGACGACAAGGGAGACGCTAAAGAAACGCGGCTGACTTTGATGGAAGAGGTGCTGCTGCTCGGACTGAAGGATAGAGAGGTTTGGCGTGACTTCTGTGGCTTTGTTAGTCAAATGGTCGCCAGGAAGCGGCTAGTAACTGAAGGACTAGATAAATCTTGTAATACGACAGAGATTAAGTGTCTTAAGAGCAGCTGGTCCTGGAGAGCTTCACCATTTAGCCTTCTAGAAGGGTCCCAGTCGTGTGTGTGTGTTTTTTTTTAGTAAAATATGGCTGAAAGGCGAAGGTCTCTAGAGCTGTATAGGTGTAAATTTTGTAACTCTTTACAACGTCCCTCAATATTAAAGTTGCAAAACAACATAGCTTGTAAAGGTTAGACCAATAACTTCAAATGTCCATATAAGGGATTTCCTGAGTTTCGCTACTTCTATGTCTGGATATGTGGATTTTCTGTGTGAGGGCACCCTCTGGAGTCCAGTATGAATGAAACATATCATGTGCTTATAGTGCTAATGGCCAATTCATCATTTTTTTTTTTTTTTTTAATAAGTATCGATTTGGCACCGGTATCGGGAAAAAAAAAAATACCCCAAACGATACCCAACCCTACATGAAACATTGTTCGCAACCCATTCTACTTCTGGGATGTGATGCTTTTTAGAGTGAAATGGAATTTTGATAGAATAAACAGCTATTGGGGTTTTAGTAAAGTGTTCATTAAAGCTTTATAGGCCATGAACCCAAACCGACCAGCTACAAGGTGAATCACATTACGAACACTGATTTGAAGCAAAGTATTTAAAAATCTGTAAAGACAAATGTAAAAGCCTTTGTTCTTAATGGCTTTCTGTGTTTCTTTATGCTTTAGAACTACAAATCCCACGAAGCATTGCGAATGACATAAAATTCAAAACAATGGAGAAATATGAAACTATTCATTTAAAGGGGACATAACACACACAGTTTCAGCCAATCTCATGTTAAAGGGATAGTTCTCCCAAAAATGAAAATTCTGTCATTAATTACTCACCCTCATATCGTTCCAAACCCGTAAGACCTTCGTTCATCTTTGGAACACAAATTAAGATATTTTTATTGGAATCTGAGAGCTCTCTGACCCTTAATAGACGGCAAGGGTACTACCACGATCAACGCACAGAAACGTAACAAGGACATCGGTAAAATAGTCCATGTGACATCAGGGGTTCAACCGTAAATTTATGAAGCTACGAGAATACTTTTTGTGCGCAAAGAAAACAATAATAACATAATTTATTCAGCAGTTCTTCTCCCCGAGTTACCTTCCGCCATTTTGGAGAGTACCCCAGAACGTAATCAATGTAATCAGCGTTGTTTACGTTCAGTAGACAGCGCACGCATACTGAACGTAAAAAAAATATAAATATCTTAATTTGTGTTCCAAAGATGAACGAAGGTCTTACGGGTTTGGGTTAATGCTTCTCTCTGAAAACAGTTTGGAGGAGGCATCGTGGACGGAGCTAAAAAGTCACGAGCACCCGAAGCTTTTGCATAGCGATCATCTGCAAGCTGTGACATGGATATAAATAAAACGAGGACAAAAACTTTATTGACTTAACTTTTATTTAATTTGTTTATAAAACTTCCGTCACCGAAATGCCGAGAACAAACACATACTTGCATAACTCCATTGCTGCCCCAGAGAAACAAACAGCATCCACTGTTCCCTTAATGCTGGGTTCTTTGGGAAGCTAAACAAGGTTATCTTTCTTTCACAACCAAAAACACACTTTTTTGGTGACTGTTGATTTCGTGGTCTAAAAAAAATGACAAATCCTTAAGTAAGCCCTGTGTAGCGCTGCCGATGACTTCAGTGGTCCGAATGAAGCACTCTTGATGGGTGTGCTCTTGCTCTCGCTCTGGTTGACCTGTGCTCGCGCTCTTCCTGGAGAAGTGCCCATACAAGGAATCCCGCCCTTTATTTGAGTATGGCCCTGTATGATGTCCAAAAAAACAAAAAAAAACCTTTATTAACCTTATACGAACCCTTGAAGGGAGCTGATGCAGCTGCAAAGAAGGCTTTTAATCAGGAAGTAAACAAATGTCAGATTCCTCCTTCAGACCTATTATTAATCGTTATATATTAAATAAGTGGCAAGAAGAGTGAGATACATGTACAAATAATAAATTACATGAAATACATCCGAAAATTATAAACAGATTTGTAATCTTTTTTAAAACTACATTTGATCAAGTGGTATTTACCAGATGTCGCATAGGTCATACAAGACTGACTCATGCATTTTTGCTTAAAGGTGGAGACCCTACTCAGTGCATGTTCTGCAGGATTCCTCTTTCTGTCAAACATATTTTATTGGACTGTCCAGCTTTTAATGTATGTAGAAAACTTTTATGAAGTGAACTCAAAGAGTTATTTAGTATAATTTTGGCAGAAAAACATTTAGAATTGTTATCATATGTTAATGTAATATAACTTGTTTGTTTGTTTGCTGATTTTTATTGTATTTGTTATACTTGTATTTTTTAAATAGTTTTTGCCATGAAAATAGCCTTAGATGCTGACATGGCATTAAATAAATATATACTACTATACGAACCCTGAAGGAGTGTATTTTGCACAGAAATACTCTGTCATACGTCCAACTTGTTTTTTGAAACTTTGGCCATGTTTAGCATGAGAATCCAACTCTTTAACAGTAAAAATAAGTCAGGATGCATGAAATAGCATTAGACCTCCCCTTTAAAGTTGTTGACTGTATCTATAAATAAGAATACATACATAAATACTATTCGAGGCTGTCTCAATTACATCATTTGCAGTGCTTCATGGGATTGGACATTCCTTGCAAGCTCTTATGGAGCAATTTGATCACTCCAACTCTGATTGGTGGGATTTTCTATACAGAATCACAAGTCATAGTTTTTCACCACAAATTGTGCTGTTAAACATGATTATTTAAAAAAATAAGTTGAAATGATGTGGGCTGATGGCTTCAACGAAAATATAGATTAACAACCTCAGAGCTCAAAATAGGCTTGCCTATTTTAGGTTTATAAGTTATTGTTAAAACTCAATTCCCCTACGGAGAAAATGAATAGAGTTTTTATTCCCGGAACACGACTGTTGCACTTCATTGGTTCAAATGGTGGAAGTGCCTGAAAAATAGGAGGAATTTGTGGCGTCGCCCAAAATGAAAGGTTGCCTCAAAGTGTTTTTGATGTCATGTAGACTTTTTTTTTTTTTTGCAAATAAGATTGTTGTATTAGACAATATTGACATATAAGATATTATTGGTTTTGTAAGATTTAAAATAGGTACACACATTTAACAAAGTACTAGAAATGGGTCAGTCCAGTTGTTCTAGTCATTTCAAGAGCCATTTTTACATTCTGTAGGTGAAACCTGGAATCCGTTGAAGCTGCATTACCAGTTGCGAAACGTGAGAGAGCGCTTGGCTAAGAACTTGGTGGAGAAGGGCGTCCTCACCACAGAGAAGCAAAACTTCCTGCTTTTTGACATGACCACCCACCCGCTCACCAACAACACCATCAAGCAGCGGCTGGTGCGCAAGGTCCAGGAGGCCGTCCTGGAGAAATGGGTCAACGATCCCCAACGGATGGATAAGCGTGCACTGGCGCTGCTGTTCCTGGCACATTCCTCTGATGTTCTAGAGAATGCCTTCTCTCCTCTGCTGGACGACCAGTACGATCTGGCCATGAAGAGGGTGCGGATGCTTCTGGATCTCGAGCCCGAGGCTGAAGCTGCCAAGTCGGGCGCCAACGAGCTGCTGTGGGCTGTGGTGGCCGCTTTCACCAAATGAACCTCCAGAGTAGAGCGAAAGGGACTCAACTTTGTGCTCATGGCATTGGACTCAGACCGCTGGCCCCAAGCTTGGTTGATTCAGACTAATATTGGTGATGGTGATGATGGAAATACAAATTTTGAAGGAGATGATGCTGATGATGACGATACTTGGAAAGGGAATGGCTTTGTCTCATTGTCACAGTTTTGTCTCTGACCTTCATAAAGGTGTTGCTCTGTCTACTTCAAATGGCCAATAGTTGCTACATGATTTCAATTCACTGTGAGGCTTCTTGTAGTTCATGCACTTAGATCATAAAGTTCACGCAAGAACAAAAATGAGCGCATTGAAGGAGGTGGTTTGTAAAGGGTCTGTACTTTAATAGGCCGTGACTCTAATCTTAATCCAGATCCTGGTATAATTCTACAGTTATCTCAAACTCCATGTATCTTTGAATAAGGAGCCACTTCTTCCAAACACACAGGCTTGATGATCCTTGTCGTGGTTACATGAAAAGGTCCTGTTTCGGTTGTATTTGCATAATCAGCAGGAAATGTTCTATTAAATTCTGCTACCTGAAATGGGTCTTGAGTTGAAAGAAAATAAACCATTTCACATTTCAAAAGACTGAAAAGCAAGCATCGGTTTTTCTTTGGTACTTTAAAGATACATGACCCTGCTTCCTTGCAAGTCTTCTTTCCAGAAATGCTCGAAGAATAATATGTTCTAATGTGTGCTAATATTTTAGTTTTTTTGCTTGCCGATTCACATCAGCCTGTGTATGAACTGACTATAACTTGATAGGGATTGTTATATTACTCTCAGCCTTTTTGTTCTTTGTTCGGCTGATCAAATCTGGTTCATCTCTCCCATACAAGATCCACAGTTCATTCTGACAACGAATGGCTCCGGTTTTGTACTCCAATACACCACAAACAGGTCAAGGAAGCATTAAGTTCACGAATACACCTTAAATCAAACGTCTGGGTTTAAGTTGCCTCACAACTTCATTCATTTCATGCAAAAGGCCAGTCAAGCTCTAGCAGAGCCCCAACTTTAGAAAGGCTTTCACTCCCGAGGCCTTTTCATAGTGATCACTGCATTGATGTAGCTGTCTCATCACATATATATGGTTTTCTTCATGTCATAATCTCTCATCTCACTGTATTTCCAATTTTATACTGCGTTTTTAATCATTTTTATTTTGTTCCTTCCTTTAGCCGTTAGCACAATATTTCAGAGTCGTTTGTCCTGTTTTTGGTTGTCTCTTGTTCTGAAAGAGGACAGGTAAAGCACGGGATAGGGATATGCCCTTCCTGTGTAAGCAAGCAGGTGTTTGACATGATGATTTACTGTTAGTAAACAATAATTAATGAGCTGTAAAAGTAGAGATGGTGTGAAATGGGTGCCCTGATTTGTACATCTGCTTTTTATTCTATAATAAAGGAATATCTTTAAGTGCCTGGAAGGTATATGAATATTAGATGTCCTCCTTCTTTTGTGTATCACAGATCTTTTCTTGTAGATTTTTAGTTTTCAATGCTGTGATTTAGTTGGAATGAAGTCAATGCTCATTTGGTGTACTGAGAACATGGTGTAAATGTGGCATGATTAGGAATGCATACCTGAGTAAATTAACCTCAAGACTGCTTATGCTACAGGTAAAATTGTACAGTTTTTCCTCCGAACACGTCATATATGAGCAGTTCAGATAAGATTGAACAGCAAGTTCACCTGTTCATTAAAATTAGTTGATTGTTGATTCAGAAATCGCTCTCATGGATTCAGTTCAGTGAAGTATTATGATGCGCTCTTGTCCTCTTGTGAAGTTCGTATTATTGGAAGTCATTATTACAACGTCAGGTGTGTTTAAGATGGCGAGGTACCTTTTCTACAAACAATTTGGCGGTTTTTTTTAGATGGTCCTCACTGCAGAACACAAGATCCAGGGGGCGTGGTTGGATCAGATCCAACTCCTCCCACCTTACATATACCTAAACCCACCCATCTCCCCCCCCTGATCCCCAAACCCACCCATCTCCACCCCTAAACCTACTATCTCCACCCCCTAGATGTGGATCCAACCACGCCCCCTTGATCTTGTGTTCTGCAGTGAGAGGCTACTGCAATTTATGCCCAAACCATGAAACCTCAGCACAAATTCCACATTCCCCAAAAACATGCTACC
Organism: Sinocyclocheilus rhinocerous; assembly: GCF_001515625.1. NCBI lineage: Eukaryota > Metazoa > Chordata > Actinopteri > Cypriniformes > Cyprinidae > Sinocyclocheilus > Sinocyclocheilus rhinocerous. Next base: position 767,721 of record NW_015633524.1, read on the forward strand.
TTTGAGAGACTCCAAAAGCTTGTTTTGACAGCAGCTCCCAAACACTCTAGAGATGGAAGGTGGCCATGTCAAATTAAACTATTTAAACTTTGATTTTATCACTTTGCTCATATTGAAGGTCTTGCACAAGGATGGCAAAACCCCTGATCCCTAAACCCACCCAGCTCCACCCCCTAGATGTGGATCCCCCTGGATCTTGTGTTCTGCACTGAGGGGCTACTGTTTTTTTTTAAAACTCTACTTCTACAAACCAATGGAAAAAAAGAAACAAAAATGCACGTCAGGTATGTATGTGCTTTATAAAATATTCATGAAGCTGCTTTAAATTGAATAATCTATCGTAATCATACTTAAGGTGTACTATCATATTTTGTACAAGCAACTAGTTTTATTATGTGGGGAAAAAATCATTAATTTTAACATATTTACCATCAATACGAACACTGAAGTGGTTGCGCTCAAGGTTTTTGACTCACTGAACAGAACCGGTTAAGTTTATATTAGTCTACGCTGGTTGCGCTGTTCTTGATTTACTGAATAAAACCGAATGAAAAAAAAACTGCTCATAGGTGTTGTTTGTTTAAGAGTCAGACTGGCTGTGTTTTACGTTCTAATAAATCAAAAAATTAAGGGACAATTCACACATCAACTTGCAGGCAGTTTATTTTGTAGTCTTGATTACATTTAATTAGTTTCAGAAAACACCATGAACATTAGTCAGAAAGTATTAAACATTTCAATTGCTTTGACAGTAAATTGAGTTCTACAGTAGGAACATTTACATTGTGATCACTTAAAAAGTGTTGCCTATAAGTATTATAGATCATAAATAGCCTATATATCACCTGGACAATTTGTGCCCCAAACTTTAACTTTATATTTAAATATAATAATTTAAATGGCTTATAAAAATTGATACTTCTTTAAAATAGGCAACTCCTTAACATAGGCCTACATAATTTGCACATTGGGGATCATTCAACAAAAAATAATTTAAATGCAACTGCAGGTCCTCAGAAAAAAATTTAAAAATAAGGAACGGTCCCTAAATAGAATTTGGACAAGTCACCGTTTAAATGAATTTCACCGCATTACTTATGAAATATCATAAAGTGACACCTGCAAACAACATATTCAAAGTTGTTTTGAGTTTTTCCTCAAAAAAAAAAACAACACATTACATATATTGGTCTCCAGGTCATTTTTTTTTTAGCTAAATGGGGTCAAGTTTCCACGTCTGAAACTGAAATAGGTTGCAATTTATTAGGCTAGGCCTATATGTTACACAAACAAATAATAAGTAGGCTACAAAACAGGGCATCTATTTCACAGCATCTCTACTTTTACAGTCTTATGAGAATGAATAAGCAGAAGTCCATTTGTAAAGATCTCCACCATTCGACTTCATGAATGAAAACTCTTCCTGCTGACAAACAGTTCAAAACCCCTCAGAGAAACCGACCAGAGATAAATATGGCTCAGAAGAGCCCAGAAATGATCCACAGTGTTTCTAAGTCCACAAGGACCATCGTATCCACGTCTTCATCTTGGAAGGCCATATTCCTGTTCAACTTTTTTTGTTGTTGTTGTTGTTTTTGGAAGACGACGCACCTCGTCTTCGGATATGAATCCTCTTGAGATGTTGGGTCCACGTTGGTTCAGTATTCACAGATTCCTTCCCAAAAGCTGTCTTTTTCAGCTTTTTCCGGCCGTCTGTTGTTTCTGGAGTGTTGTTATGAGCTCCAGCAACCTGTATTTCCAGCTGAGCAGATCTCCGACTCTGCGCAGCTCCTGCGCGCACTCGACAACAGCGGCTTGCTCTGTACGAGGAAGAAATCGAAAGTAAGTTAGTTTATTCACCCGGACTATTTTACTAAATTTATTTAAACAGATTAGTCAGTTTGTTTCACCTTTCTTCGCCATCTCAGATCGTAGAGAGTTGAAACGTTCCGGGCTTCCAAAAGTGTGTTCCTAGTATGAATTCACAAGCGCCAGCTGTTGACTGCGTCTGACTGCGACGAACGCACTTCTCTGGAGTATAGTTCTAGTTAGAAGCTGCAGAGTTAAATAGAGTGACGTAATAAACAACGTGACTATCTGAGAATTCCCGTCCACGTCACGCTTGATGATGTTTTGTTTACATGGCGTCTACCTGTTCTGTTCTTCGTGAGAGGGAACCTGTCCGGTTCATCTGATCAACTGACCACCTTTACTTACATAAGCAGTACAGTTTGTACACTGTGAGAACGATAACAGCAAAAATATAACACCATATAGCAAGGCCATGTATCTTGTAATAGGCCTATGGGGGAAGATGCCCCTTAAGAACAGTGTGTATTTATTTTTGTGTTATTAATTGAAATAGAGATAAATTATATCACAAAATGTATTTTTTTTTAACTAAATAATTAAAATGATTAGAATTATTAATTGCCCCCACCTGGGGCAAGAAACCTCTCAGCTAAAGTTTTACAAAATGCTCAATTAACTTTTTATATAATTTATATAATATAATATATAATAATATTTCTATATTTCGTAAAATGTCTTTGATGTAAAATATTAAATTTTTAAAGTTAATTTCCGTTAACTAAACTGAATAACTAATGACAGACAAAGCATCTTAAAGGTAAATGTATTCTGTGACTTATACAGAGGCATATTAATATAGGCCTACATATTTAATTGGCCATATTATAATTGAGTAGCCTATATGTCATAACAGCAACTCTGTGAATTCAAACGGAAGGATTTCACTCTATTAGCCTGTGTGGATAGCAAAGACATCTGAACTGTACATCTAGGAATTACTGATGGAATTATCTTTTTGCTTCAAATTGAAAACAACTATTTTGATGCACAAATAGAAACATTAATGACGTGTCCACAAATCCATTATGAACAAACAGACACACAGAAACTTTGATATGTTGCATAATACAATATCAGATCATTATTTTCCAGGGACACAAAGGTCAATTAACCTCAAAACTGCCATTCATTGAATCTGTTAAGAAGAGATTTTGTGATATGGGTCGAGAAAAATTAAGGTGTGGGCTATCACAAGTTCTAACTCAGTTCATTTGATTGATTAATCTGTCTTTCAAATTCCCTAACATCATTGTGGTTTTGTTCATAATGGAGTTTCCAGCCTCATCAGGTGATCAAATATACAAATTCAATGACAAGAAAGCATTCCTTTTCCTGTAACCCTCTTATAGTTTCACTTGTTCAGACATGCCTCCAGCATTGCAACTCATTGTTCAGACAGACGGAAGTGTCTCTTGGTTATTGAGGTGAGCTGTTGCATGATCTAAACTAATGTTTTTCTAAGAAAAAGAAGCTAACAAACAATCCACTGTGTTCATTTAGTAATGTGACGATGTGTATGTTGTTGTTCAAAGAGATTGCTATGTCATTATCACATGTGCAGATAACATTTAGCCTACGTTTGGAAGAATGTGAGAATCATAAAAACTATGTTTATTGCTTAAAATGTTTATTATGACTTGGGCTACAAATTACCTAATAGTGGTGAACAAAATATTAACTACAATTTAGGCCAGAGGATTTATTTTCACTAATTTGATTAAATAAAAATAAAACTAGAAATAATAATGCATTCTTTTGTCTATGTACATATTACTAAATCAATACAAAATGAATAACCTGAACACAAGATTGATATAAAACTAATGGTCAGCACAATAATTTCATGTAGTTCCGGACTCCTCCACTGGGCGGGGGGAAGCACAGAGGAATTATTATTGCTCAATGGAGGAAATTTACTACTGATGACAAATTAAAAATCACTTTGTTGGCTATAATTTCAACAGAAAACCTATTCCAGCATCATCTTTTCAATGGATGCAGTTATACAGTAACTGTAATTTGGTCTGGTCTTTCCCCACAAATATCTATCATTCTTTTGTCTATGTACATAGTACTAAGTCAATACAAAATGAATAACCTGAACACAAGATTGATATAAAAGTAATGGTCAGCACAATAATCTTGTAGTTCCGGACTCCTCCACTGGGCGGGGGGAAGCACAGAGGAATTATTATTGCTCAATGGAGGAAATTTACTACTGATGACAAATTAAAAATCACTTTGTTGGCTATAATTTCAACAGAAAACCTATTCCAGCATCATCTTTTCAATGGATGCAGTTATACAGTAACTGTAATTTGGTCTGGTCTTTCCCCACAAATATCTATTAACAAACAAGATAAAAGAAAATAATATACCCTTGTAATATATGTGATCCTGGACTGCAAAACCAGTCATAAGGGTCAATTTTTCAAAATTGAGATTTATACATCATCTGAAAGCCGAATAACAAGCTTTCCGTTGATGTATGGTTTGTTATGATAGGACCATATTTGGCCGAGATACAACTATTTGAAAATCTGGAATCTGAAAAAATCAAAATATTGAGAAAATCACCTTTAAAGTTTTCAAAAATTTAGTTTTAATATATTGACAGTAGGCACAAAATATCTTCATAGAACTTCTTTAATTAATTTCCTAATGATTTTTGGCATAAAAGAAAAATCGATAATTTTAACCCATACAATGTATTGTTGGCTATTGCAACAAATATACCTGTGCTACTTATGACTGGTTTTGTGGTCCAGGGTCACATATAATAAATATACCCTTGTCACGTAGGCCTTTAAAATTTACCCATGTAATAGCACACTTAATAAGTATATTTAAAAAATATTGAGGGGAAAAAAGCTCTTTCTGTGACAGAAGAGACAATTGTACATCTGTTTTGTGAATGTGTTTGTATGAAAGCTTTTAGGAAAAAACATCTATGCTTAAACACATTTAATATTTTTCTTTATATTCTCGAGTACATTGTTTATGTATTTTTTAATTCTGGGTCATTTTTAATTCATGAATACAAATTTTGGGGTAAGGATCCATTACTGTTAATCTTTTTAAAAATATAATTCCTATATTTTGTCTTTGATGGGCATAAAACAAATCTTTGAAAAGTCAAGCATTACATTCAATTCTTAAACTTATATAGGCCTAAATGTTTCTTTTTGCTGGCTTTTGGTTTTTATTTTATTACTGTTTTGATTACATATGTCATTGTTCTATAGACTACTTGTATGAAGGTCACTTAAGTTGTTTGACATGAATAAAGACAAAAACATAAATTTGTACTTATATCCTCATGGATCCAGAAAGAGTAGGGATCGACCAAAAATCAATCATAATAATAAGACATGCTGGGGAAAACGTAGTAGAAAAGTAGGCTATACCTCCTGCAGTTCAACAGCTTCACTGCCATAAAAGCCACACGTGTTTAAATTGTAGGTTGACCCGCAGGTGGCGCTGTTTCCCAACATATAAACTCAGTCAAACCCAATCCTTTAAAGGGGTCAAGTGATGCGATTTAAATTTTTCCTTTCTCTTTGAAGTGTTACAAGCATAATCTGTAACAGTGTCCCCACTGGATGCAACAAATGCCTCGTTTATAATGGGTTTTAATGTTTTTGTCTCGTCGCTCCGGCCGGACAGGGCATCACAGTGTGTTAAGGGCCGTAACATTTCCGTCACACGCTTGAGGTATTCGGCCAATCACAACGCACTAGATAGCTGGCCAATCAGCGTACACCTCACTTTTCAGACCGATGAGCTTTGTAAAAATCGGTGCGTTTCAGAAAGGCGGGGCATAGAGGAGAAACAATAATGTACAGTATGTGGAAAATAATGTGTTTTTTTTTACCTTAAACCGCATAAACACATTTCATTACACCAAATACACAAAATAATGTTCTTTTTAGCAACATCATATGACCCCTTTAAGTGGCGAGTTTTTGTAAACTCGTAAATAATATTTAATCTGAATCTGGACAATACGGTATATTGATATTTGATTTGCAATTTAGACAGGCTTATTATATTACCTGCGTTAATTTAACAACTCTGCTGGGAAATCACGTTTAAAGGGATAATTCACCAACAATGACAAATCTGTCGTTTACTCTCTCTCATGTCGAATAATGCTGAGGTCCAAACAACACTGGACACCATTTACTTTCATTGTATGGTCAAGACATCTTTCAAAACACATTCTGTTTTGTGAAAATGCTAGTAGCCTAAATGATGACAACATTTTCTAGCTGCTAGCCTACAAATTGGTAGCTATATCATCCTGAACCAGAAACAATAGCTAGTATTTAGACATGGTAGCTCATTAGTACTATATTTTGGTCCAGCAAATAGGCCTATATCCAGCTTACCAACTAAACCATGTTCCAAAAGCACAGTTACCAGTTTATAAACTGGACTTTTCACAAGGGCACAATTGGTACCTCTGGATTAGACTGAGACACAAGTCAGTGCTGAAATGTAGAGAAAAGAGGCATTCACATCTAAATTAAGCAGTTGTTCTTTAGTGCACTGATATAATGATGCATGTTGCTAGTTTTGACACCAGATGATGGTTCTTACACCTGTCTGGAAGTGTGTGTGTGGCATCTCGTTGTTTTTGCAGACAATAGATGTTTTACACCGACAGTATCCAACTGTTGAAAGCAGCAAAAGAACATTTTAGAGCATTTAATTTCTTTCTAAGTGCACTCTGCATCTGGATGCTTTCATACGACCTTTGACAAAATGTTGATTGCCATTGTTTTCAAAGTGTGTCATTATGAGGGATTACAGTCAGGGACTATTACGTTCTTGTTTCAAAGAACATGTCTGATACCATTTGCATTGTATTTGATAGATAGAGTTAGACTGTTCATCTCTCTCGGTCCTTTAGTACAGGGTTTGTCAATCTTTCTAACCCAGCGACTCTCAGCCAGCACTAATTTTGATAGGAAAGGATGACGAATACGAAAAAACACATGAAAATTTCAGCCTCAGTGTGCAAGGACCTTAATGATGGTTTTATGCTCTATTAAGTCAACAGCAGCAGCAAAAGTTGTTTCGATTATAAATAAATATTTTACAAGTTTTATATATATTATATATATTTTATTATTATTACTGTTTTAGTTTAAAATAATAAAAGACACCAGAGACACAAAAGTGTCTTTGTGTCAATAAACAAATCATTTGATGTACTTTTAATTCTCAGTTATCTTTTTTTCTGTTCAGTTCTGTAACACTTATAAAATTTAAAAAATGTCTTGAGTCAACAGAAGCAACAATACGAGTTATTCATTCCTTGCAGCCTTTTAACGGTAGGATCTCCTCACTGTGACTCAGTTTCCCTGGGAAGTAACAGACAAGACATGTTAGTACAGAAGAAATTCAGACTTATCAGTTTTAATTTTACTAACATCCACACACTATAATAATTATTTTTATAAGCTATATTTGAGGAATAACAAACGGAAAACTGTCACACACTTCAACAGTCTAGCAGAGTGAAAAAGTAGTGTACAATAAAGCGTGATGTTGTATTTTATTTAGGAGTAAATAAGATATGTTTTACTGTATGTAGCATAAATCCAAAATTCTGTCATGAAACTCTAGATGGCACAGGCTGATGGGGTCTAACTCAACCTGTAATAATCCCATCATTATTCAGTAGTCCCGTATTCTACCAATGTCTTTATACAGTATGTGCAACTACATACATAGAGAGTGTATCCTATATATGTGTACACACACACATTACTTTTAACTTTAATGTACTTGTATTGTGCATCAAACACTAGGAATATACAAGTATTGGATCAGGACTTGGTATCGGCAGATTCTCAATATTCAATGACTCGGATCAGATCGGGGGAGCAAAAAACTTGATCGGGACATCCCTAGTTGTGACTTGTTTAATGTAAAATTAAAGTACATACTGTTTATTGGGGAAAATACTGACCCTGGTGGTCATCACTAAATCATTTACCTGCTTCAGTGCCACATTTATCACTGTAGAGTCATTGTTGCTGTTGGCTTTGCAGGCAAATCCTGAGATAAAGATGGAAATGATGAACTGAAGGATGGAGAACACCAGCAATATTCCAACGATCCCCAGTTCATATCTCTAAAAAATATTCAACATACCCATATGAAATTAGTTTCTCAAATAATATTCCATGAATTTTTGTTTTTTTCTTAAAGTAATATTGCATTATACATATAGCTTTACACTTTACATATAGCTAACACTTGAAACATAGCACACAAGTCACATGGACTACTTCTATGATACTTTTATGGTGTCTTTGCATTATTTGAAGTATGAAATGTCCAGTTCATTGTAATTGTATGCAGCACAATATTTATTAGGAAAAATTACCTTAAAATAGTAAATTATGACACCATTGTCATTTTGGGGTGAACTATTTATTTAAATAAATAAATAAAACTGCAATTAAAAAATAAAAATAAATTTAAACCGATCACATTAATATAGTATTTTATATTGTACCATCAATAAACAAGTGTCGTAGTCACTGTAATTCATGTAACATCTTCTATAGTTCCTTGCAGGGTGTTGCATTTCTATGCTCATCAGAACAATGGCGGTCGCTGCAGTTATTGCACTGATCACATTCATTATAAGAGAGCCTTTCACCTGCAGGAAGAAAAGCTGACACATGAAGGGTGACAGTAGTAATGGTGTGTATACTTGTAAAACAGCTGTAAGTCACACTGTAAATTATATATATATATGAAGTAAAAAAAATGGAGTATGTTTTACAGGAAAGTATGATTTCTGCTATAAATTTCACAATTTGTGTTACTTGCCATTTCTTTGTAATTAGTTGTGAAATTTAAATATTTTCTGTGCAGTTTTTACCTTTGTAAATTGAAAATGAGTCAGATATCTTTTAGTTCACATCCTAAAGTGTCTCAGTTTTCAGACTACACTGGTAAAAGTGAGTTTACCATAGAAATCTCGTGGTTTCCTTTTATTCTGTTTATGCTGATGTATCAGTGAGGCTAACAGTCCCCTTAAGAATGTTTTTTGCCACATTATTTTTTAGTTTTCTACTGTGTTTAGGGACGAAATTAAAATTTACCCTGTAGCCCCATTGTACCCTACTGCATGCAGTCTTTACTGAATCAACAGATAATAGAAAGGCTTGCTTTGTGCTTTTAGTGTTATAAATTGCAAAAAAGTAATGTGAATAATACTGTATGAATACATCACAAACAATGTAAGAAAAAAAATTGTTCATCACATTGGATGTACGCACCACACACGGATGAAGTTTATTCTGCGCAGCAACAGACAGAGAGCCAGCACTGATGTACTGAAAGAAACACAGGACATGCTCATGTTCATTCTAGAAATTAAAATCAGAAGCTAGAAACTAAAACCATAAAATTAAATGTCTCGGTTATGCATGAAACCCTCGTTCCCTGAAGGAGGGAACAGAGACATTATGTCAGAGCGACTGACAAATTGGGATCTTCGCTCGAGAGCCCAACCATCTTTGAGTGTAACAAAGCGAGCCAATGGATATTGGCGTGTGAGATTTGCGAGATTTGCTCAATTGGTGGTACAGCAATTGAGCCAACGGGACGTAACGTCTCCGTTCCCTCCTTGAATTGGGATCCCTACCAAAGCGCCACTATTGCTACCCTTTCTAGTGCCCTGCGTAAGCCAGCAAATCCCCCCACACCTGCTGGGGCAGAAGACAGGACAGGGCTTAGACAGAGAAGTGTCCATCACTGCTGTTCTGTACAGTGAGACATTTGGATAACACTGGGAAGTGTACCCCTGTAAGAGAACACTACGAAGACCACATCCTGCATATAGGAGGTATTATGTGGAAATTACACGCATGTACTGGCCAATCAGGACAGTGCTACATATGGAAGGTCTTTGTGGTAGACCCAGCCTAGCTCGGGTGAAATTAATACCAAGCAGAGACGGCAGAGCAGCTCTGCCAGGAAAAGACACGGGCTCACTATGAGGTAAGCTGTACCGTGGAAGAATACACATATGGGATCACCCAAAGGGGGAATCACAACATGTGGGAACCTAGCCTAGCAAAAGGTGCCCTCCACGACATAGTGAACTCGTCATGCACTTCCGCAAAGAAACGTACCGGGGATGGATGCTGATGGTCAACATGCACCCCCATGTACCAATCGTCCAGCCTTGAATGTTCAGGAGATGGAGAAGGCCTCCACTCGAGCCGACACTCTCAGTGGCCCGGGAAAGCATAGCTGTCAGCTCTGGGTCTGACTCCGTCAATGCTACTTTCCCCGAAGGGGGTGATGCAGCCAAGTCTTCATCCCCAAAGGAGTCTAGCTCACCCTCCGATGCAGCGATCGACATCCGATCCTCCTCCAGAGCCCCGAATGAGATGCTGGGTCCCCCGTGAGAAGGACCAACAACCACATCTGGAAGCTCCACAGCTTACTAGAGGTAAGTGAGGGCACCACGGAGTTGTACTCGGCAGGGGAGCCCTTACTGTGATCCTCAGGCCACCCTGGCTAATTGCTGAAGTGGTCCTCCCCCGTAAGGAGGATCTAGGTCGGGGTATAGCTGAGGGACTCCACTTCGTTTGAGGTACTCAAGTTTTGACCACAACATCGGAATGGTCATCTTCCCACAATGGGAACATGACTCATCCACGAAAGCCAGCTCAGCGTGCTTTAAGCCCAGGCACGCAAGACAGTGATTGTGACTGTCAGATGGGGCCAGGAATAACAGTCTGTAAATGACATGTTTAATGGCATCTTTAAAAAGATGCAATGTCACATTTGAGTCACTCTTTTAGGGAAACTGCTCTTTTTGTTTTAAGTGCTAAAGTGCCCAGGGGAAGGTCGCAGCACAACTGACAGGCAGTTTCCAATCTGCAGCATGCAAAGAAGCTCTTTTTTGAAAGGCTGCAGGAAATACAGTAAAGATTTCTACCACCGCTGACGCGCCATCACACCCACACTTGTATAAAGAACTTTTAAATGCTCGTACACTCGTCACTATCAGATGATTACTTAAAGCACAAACACTTAGCTCCAAAGCGAAAAGCTGAATGTGCGATTGCCTGTGCTCTTCCATATACCTGCTTTGCGGGGCGCGGTGTGCAATGCAAATTTCACATATCCATTGGCTTGTTTTGTTACACTCGAAGATGGTTAGGCTCTCAGGCGAGATCCCAATTCGTCACGTAACGTCGAACGTGACTGACTGAAACTTACAATAAGGGATCCCCAGTAGGTTATGCCAGTAATGACAGATATAGGGTAACCGTAATTGTAGTCACTGGTGCGTAAAATACCAAATAGGAAAACCAGCACTCCAGTCATTATCTGGACAGTCTAAACAGGGCAGAAAAGGGTCAAATGTTTGTTTGTTTTTAATAACATTATCATTCATGTTTGGACACACACACACAAAGGAAATCTACAGTATTGTAATGTTTTATGCACTACAGTCTAAACACAAACAGAAATGCACACATCTATTCACTTAAGGACTTATGACAACATTTTTTTCTATTTTGTCACAGAAGAAAATTAGATACTAAAAGTATTCCCCAAATCAATCATAATTATGATGAATCATTAAATGCATTACCCCCAGTGCCTTTGGTTGTGCTCTGACAAATTCTGTAAGAGCCGTATTGTGATATGCTCCTCCGGTCTCCTGTCCATCCTCAGAAATAACAGTATGTTGTGCCACCTGTGGATTGACTTGGATGATAACTGTAGCTTTGTCAGTTGATATGACCTCGCTGCTTTCCATTCTAGGCAAAGTTTTCACCTGGAATTAGTGGAATAGTTCACCCAAAAATGAGAATTCTGTCATCATTTACATAATTTACATCAGTTTCTTTCTTCTGCTGAACACAAAGATGTTTAAAAGAATGTTGGTAATCAACACCAATGGCCGGTGACCATTGGCGTGGAAAAAAAACAGAATACTCTACCTTTAATAAAAATAAAAATACTATACCTTTTGTGTTCAACAGAAGAAAGAAACTGACTTAAATGATGTAGCTCTCGTAGCTTCATAAAAATTACGGTTGAACCACTGATGTCACATGGATAATTTAATGATGTCCTTACTACCTTTCTGGACCTTGAACGTGTCAGTTGTGTTGCTGTCTATGGAGGCTCAGAAAGCTCTCAGATTTCAGCAAAAATATCTTAATTTGTGTTGAAGGTATTACAGGTTTGGAACGACATGAGGGTGAGTAATTAATGACAAATTTTTCATTTTGGGATGAACTTACCCTTTAAGCATTAAAATTCTGCAGTTTACAATTCATTTACAGTTCATTTTCTCTGCTTTTCATGTACGGTACATCTGCATTAATATTTAAAACATTATCTGATACTCTTGTCTAGAGTGACTTATAAAACTGGCATACTGCAAGGGTTTCTAAATCAAGAATGTTTCTAAGGCTTACATTAGCTTGCAATGTAATAAGTAAAAAAGAGGACAGCTAAAAATGTTGTCACTCTCACTCATATCATAATCATTTGATTGTCTGAGAAACACTTAAAAAATGTATAGAGTATTTTTGACATATAGCAAAATATAACAGTAAATGAGCAAAAACTTACACTAAAACAATCACTGGTGTGAAAGATCACAAATTTCAAAAGATGATGGTTGATTTTTAAATGATGTATTTCAAAGTGTGTATATAAATATAGACTTAAATTAAACTAATCATAGATGTTAATGGATGCATGAAATATTTTACCTGAAGTGAAATGAGTTGTGTTGATGAGGATGTCTGATCGCTCTTGTGATCTTTGTGTGCTCTGTGAAGAACTGTTAAGGAGGAGCTTGATATGTTCATATGAACTTGCTTTATACTTTTAATGATTATGTAACACTCTTCCTCCTGAAATTCAAATAAAAACTACAAGGTAGCATATAAATTATAGATATTTGTGAACACAAATATCTGTAAAAAGTTTTTAGTGTGTGTGTGTTTGTCTGCGTTTGTGTTTTTTCCGCTGTATTAACATACGTTAAGATAAAACAGTCTTACAATTACAATATTGCATTACTCCTTAAAAAAGTAACTAATTGTGTTACTTATTTTTATGGAAAGTAATGCGTTACCTTACTTTTTCTCATCTGGGCTGGGCTTGCATGTTTGTTTGTTTGATTTTTTTTTAAATGCACTTTTGGCAAATGTAATAGACCTTTCACACTTAAAGTGAATTGAAAAAGCCTCAAGAGGAAGGAAATGTAAAGTCATAGCTATTCAGTAGAGGCTGCAGCTCAAACAAACTTTTCAGCTGTGCTGCCATTCTGAACTGCAAAAGATGCAGGAGAAGAAAGTTCAACACTCTTCAGCAATCTATTGTTTTATTATTATGGTGGAATTGGATCATCGCTGGTCAGCAGCGAAGACATTGATTATTAAAATGGGATTAAATAAATGAAGGATATTTCTTTTACTTAAAGGGGTCATATGATGCGATTTCAATTCTTCCTTTCTCTTTGGAGTGTTATTGTTTTTGTGCAAGTGCATGTTCACATTTAGTCTAGAACTACAGGAAGCACCATGTTCACACAACGCCTCTAGACTTACTCCTGATTTCTCTCAACATGGGGACAGAAGAGCTGTCAGTCAATAAATGGCAAAACAAAGTAGCTGGCATTACTTATTTGATAAGTTGACTTATTGACATTTTTCCTGTAAATTAAAAAGTAATATGTCATGGGCTGTGAGACGAGAGACAAAATGCACAAATAAGATGAAGGTAAACAGGCTTTAATATGCCACAGGGTAAGTCCAACAGTACATTTACCACAACTACACAGAGACGAGACCCAACAATCAAACACTAAAAGAACTGAACTTAAGTAGGGAGGATAATGGCACACACCTAAACATCATAATGAACAACCATGACAACCAATTTACTACACAAACACAAACAGGGTCCAAACAGTGAGTGTGTGACAAGTTACTTGAAAAAGTAATCCGATTACATAACTCACACTACTTGTAATGTGTTACCCCCAACACTGATCTTAAAATACTTTCAGAATATACTCATTCAGAAACTTGGTTAACAAATACCATCTTTTTCTCCATGTCAAACATAAAAAAGAAAATGCATGTCAAAACGTTGGGACAGATGCATTAGTATAATTTTCATATATGCATGAATACAACACTGTAACACTATAAAAAAGCAACAATGTGAGATATTAATTTCCTGCAGCCTTTGATCTCTTCACTGTGACTCAGTTTTCCTGAGAAGCAACAGACAAGATACTGTATGTTAGTACAGAAGAGACTCAGTTTTAATTCTGCTAAGAGCCACACCATACAGACCTTTTTTAGGTTGTACTGTCTTTGCTAAATTATAAAGAGAAAAGCAATCAAGCATGCTATGTTATATTCTTATACCCATTTCATACAGTATGATGTGCACTGAAGGCAGTTTACCATGAAACATTGCTTTATTGCATTCCTTTTCATTCTAATAGCTTTTGTGGCTTGTTCAGTGGAGTTGCATCGTTCTCTCAATTGACTTCAATGCAAATGACTGACTGCCACCCTGGTAATGGGAATAATAACATCATCTCTAAATCATTTAACTGGTTTAGTGCCTCATTTACTACTGTAGAGTCAGTTTAGCTTATGGCTTTGCAGGCAAATGTTGAGATACAGATGGAGATGATAAACTGAAGGATGGTGAATGCCAGTATTACAACGATACTACAAAAATTGTATTGAAGCAGGTATATTGAGCTAGTTATTAGAGCATCTCAACAATCAGAACACACAAGCAATTGCAATTGACACAGTAATTACAAGCTAAAAACAAATGAATGCATATTAAACACGAATGCAAAATATTGCATACACTGTGCATACCTGAGGATGTAAACTTACATGATTACTTGGTATTGTGACATCCTAAAGTTACAACTGATAATAGTGTGAGAATACATTAAAAACAATGTTACAAATAAAGAGTTATAATGGGCTGAATTGGTGGTTGATTTGTACATACCAGACACGGATGAAGTTTATTCTGCGCAGCAACAGACAGAGATCCAGCACTGATGTAATGAGAAGGAAACACAGGACATTTCAAAGATTCTGGAAATGAGAAGCAAAAAAGCTAAACCATTAAGTTAAACTTACAACAAGGGATCCCCAGTAGGTTATGCCACTATATTCAAGAACAGCATAGTAATTGTAATCAGGGACACTGGTGCTGAGTACAATACCAAGAAAGAAGACCATCAGTCCAACCATTATCTAGAGTTAGATGTTTTATTCATCATGGCATGTTTGGACACAGCGATCTAGACATATTTAAATTAACAGATAATTCTCCAAACCATACATCATATAATTATAATTCATCATTCAATGCATTACCCCCAGTGCCTTTGGTTCTGCTTTGAAAAATCATGTTTTTCTCCACCAGCCTTCTGTCCCTCATTACAAATAACCCCGTCTTGTGTCACCCGCCGGATTTAACTGGATAACAACTGTAGATTTGTCAATTGAGATGACCTCGCTGCTTTCCATTCTTGGAAAAGTTTTCCATTTCTGTAATATGCATGTCAAGTTCAATAAAAAATGTGAGCAAAGTACTTTGCATACAGGAGAAATGATGTTTAAAGAGTATAAAAATATCTCTTCTTAGAAACTGGACACACACACACACACAAGCCTTTATGGTGGTTTTATTTTTTTTAATGGATTGAACTTAAATTTACAGTAATAATAAAACTGAATGTTCTGTAAATGTATCTTCCATTAACATACAGAAATAATATTAATACTAAAATCTGTTTCATATCTTTATAATACAACCACCAATAACAGGTGGTTAATGAGAAAGTCACATGATGAATCAAAGCGCATCACAAGGTGAATACTAACATATACGGTGCACACAAATAAAAATACAGCAGCATTTTCACTTTAAATTGTAAGATGATTTTGTCTTTTTAACTTAAAAAAACTGTAAACTGAACTGTAATTTTACTGTAAAATAAAACATAAAATGTCCTGTTTTAGTTTTATTACATTTTTTCATCATATAGAATAAGGAAACTTACTGTTAAGCAAATAATAGATTTTGAAAGTAAACATTTTACAGTCTTTTACTGTTAAAATTGATTCTTTTTTTTTTACAGTGTAGCTAAATACTTTCTTGACAAAGATGTCTTTGTCCAGCCTAATGTAAAAACAAATCACAAAACATTTAGTACCAAACAAAAAAGATATAACTATATATATAAAGATTTGTGAAAGTTATTTATATAATATTAGAGTGTAATATTAGAGTAATCTTAGAGTGTTTGGACTCTGTGAAGAATAGATAAGGAGGGGCTTGAAAAGAAAAAAAAGTAAGACAATCAGTGACATTCTGTGTCTAACACAATTAGACACAGAATTATGAATTATTATTTAAACTAATAATAATAGAGCACTAGGATCCACTAGGATCCAAACACATACAGTAAATTAATTATATATTACATACAAATAAGTAAATGTTTCATCAGTTGAAAGCCATATTTACATAATTTTTTGCTGTGCTGTTTAAGCTCAAATAGTTACTTAGTCTACTGTATCTTTAGCACTTTTAATATATCAACAACAGCCACAGACCATATTGAGACTATTCAATACACCATATTACAAAAAAAAAGGGACAAAGCTCTTAAGATCTGCTCCAAGATCTGAACTGAACAGAAATCTGGTGTTGCTACAGTTCAAACTGTAGAGCATGTAAGTCACATTTACAAGCTCAGACACCTACAGCAGATGTTCCTAGTGTCAAGTTGAAGTCGGTTCATCATGGAACATTTGTGGTTGTCTCATATTTCCTTCTCAGTCTGCTAGCTGTACCTTTCTGGTTTTGGGTCATGTAAAATATTTAACTATACGACTTAACCTGAGCAGACTTTGCAACATCATTAAAATCATTTTCAGCACTGACCAAATTGGAATCAAGAATAAGACGAGTTAACTATATGAACTTGTGAGCAACATACACATGATGCCATATTTTGATCAATATCTACTTTTGAGGTATAAAAGCCATTAGCTTGTTTACTGAAACATTGGTCAGAAACGGTGAGAACGGATGCAGAAGAACTGACCGCAAACCACACACACTTACAAATTTCATGTTTTCTTGCAATGCACAGGGACATATTCTTATTCATTAAACAGAATCCTGTTTCAATGGACATTAAACTCTGATTCCAGACATTTCAAACACGACTAGTCTTCAACTAAACTATATAAATGTACTGACACCAAGATCAAGTGTAAAACCAACAAACCACAAACCAAAAAAAAAAACTATTAAGTAATTTGATGCACTATTAAATTCTCAAATCACATTAATCAGGAGTCAGAACGGAAGTGTGTGTGTGTGTGTGTGTGTGTGTGTGTGTGTGTGTTTGGGTGGTTTATGAGGACACTGCCTATCTCCATAATTCAAAAGGATTAAAAAACATAATAAATGTTGTTTTTAAATTTTTTTGATTTGTTATTATTATTTTCATCTAAAAATGCACTTTTGCATTTTCTGTAAGGGGTAGGTTAAGGTGTAGGGTTGGTGTCGATAGAAAATACGGTTTGTACAGTATAAAAGCCATTACGCCTATGGAGAGTTCCACACTTCAAATTTAGTTTAGAGCTTCTGCCCCCAGATGGCACATTTAGATAATACAATTGTTTCATTTGTTTACTGATTTAAAACTCAAAATGCATGTTTAAAATACAATAAGAAAACTTTCTCCAATTCTCATTTTTATAATTTATTTGTAATTTATTCCTGTGATGCCAATCTGACTTTTCAGAATCATTACTCCAGTCTTCATTCTAATATACTGATTTGCTGCTCAAAAACATTTATTATTATGATTATCATCATTATTATTGTCAATGTTTCAAACAGTTTCTGCTTAATATTTTGTGGAAACTGTGATACAATTATTAAGAGATTCTTTGATGAATAAGAAATGTAAAAGAACAACATTTATTTGAAAAATAATAAGTATTTTTGTCACTTTTGATCAATTTAATGTGTCCTTGCTGAATAAAATCATTCATTTCTGTCAAAACAAACGGAATTTATATTTCAATTATCTTAAAAAAATTTTTTTTTTTGCAAACTTTCTTCAGTTCAGATCAGTTCGCAAACCAATTATACATACATACTTTCATGAACCCCGAAAATAACATGTAAACAACACTGAAATTAACATATCACATACACACACACACACACACACTGGTATTCCTATCACTATGGGGACATTCCTTAGGCGTAATGGTTTTTCTACTGTACAAACTGTATTTTTTATCCCCTTACCCTCACTCTACCACTTACAAAAAACTGTCTGCATTTTTAGATTTTCAAAAACTTCTTTCTGTATGATTTATAAGTTTGTTTCCTCATGGGGACCAAAAATGTCCACACAAGGTCAAAATTTACTGGTATTACTAAACTTAATGTAGGGTATACCAGGTGCACACACACACACACAGACATATTCAGTGTATCATTGCTTTTAGACAATGTGGCATTCTAGTTCTGACAGACAGGTAATGTTTTCACATTAAGGCCATAATGTAGCTCAGCCTCATTTAATTTACTGCATACCATTTAAGATGTGCCTCTGTGAGCCTCTGTGATCAGGAGTGAGCTGTCAGCTGAGCTCGCTTGAATGCCTGCAGCTGAACCGGCTGTGGGTTCAGCTGATGACAGGGAAGTCATTTAGCTCCAGTGACAGGCCTGAGAGAGGGAGAGCTTGAGACGGCCCTAAAACCAGCGCTCACAATGGAGAGAATAGAGCCGCTCATGAAGGGATGCTTTGTTCATCAGGGAGGATGAGTCCTCCTGGTCTCACACCCATAGATCCGGTGCGATCGCATCATGCATACCGCCGACGTGCCTCTACAACCCACTATATTCAGTCTTTAGTCTCGCTTCTCACGCAGGATGAACCTCAGGTGTCTGAAGATGCTGCTTACACTCTTAAATATAAAGCTTCTAAAAGGGGGCCAGTTTGGGTTCCTCAAAGTACCTTTCAGTTTTTTTTTAATGTGAAGAACATTTTAACAGTTTTCTACTATGAAGCACCTTTTGTGCAATTGAAAGGTTCCATGGATGTTAAAGGTTCTTCATGGAACCATCAATGCCAATAAAGAACCTTTATTCTTAAAAGTGTATGCTGAAGGTATTGATGATCTTTGGCCTGATTCTGCAGTTCGGAAACTCTTCTGCTCCTGGCGTATGCTCTCTGTGACCTCGAGTTCAATCATAAAGTGTTAAGGAAGTGTGGCTTGCTTTGTCAGACAATCTGCATTTTTGAGCTAACGGTCCCTAAGGGGCCCGAAGACACAGTGAGGGTCCTGAACCACGACGTGATGCAGTTGAAAGACAGGATTTCCCTGAACAGGAACCTTTCCCTCGTTGGACCCCCAACCTTCTCTGGCCCTGCGACCCCTATCCTGTGCACTAGAGCCCCTCTTCACACTGGAGGAGGCGCAGGAGGCATGAACCAGGGCAGGAAGCCACGAGTCTTCCACAAGCTCCTTGGGGGTCATCGCTAGTTTCCCTCTACTGTAGCCATCGCTGACCTCCAGAATGAGGCTGTTTCTCAAGCCGCCCTCTCGTTCCATTGTTCTGGCCTAGTAAAGCCACACACGTTTCCTCAAGAGTTATTTTTGCCTGACTTGCTCTGTTGCCTTGATTTATAATGGATTGTGTCTCGACTGGGTCTTTCCCTTTTTATTCTAAAGGTGCGGTCACATTGTTGCTTGATGAGATTTTGTGGATGAAATCATTTCAATAGGAATCCACATGAACAGGAGTTTTACGTGAGGGTGAAAAGTTCCCCATGCATATTTCACTCATGTTCAATTTAGTCAAGTGAATTTGCTGAGCTAACAAACGAACACTACTTGGTTTGAAAGTGACTTATTTGTAATCTGTGCTTCATACATCATTACACTATTGACAACGGACAGTTTGTTTTTGCAAACTGAAATTTCGCTAACTGCACCTCAAGGGTGGAGGTTTCCATTGACTTTATTATTCCAGAACATCGCATTGTCCACTTTTATACCATTGTGTAATAAAATGAGCTTCACTGCCTTGATGTACAGCTTTGGAGCTATTTGGACAAGAGGACTGTTTTTTTAGTTCTCTAGGATTAGTTCACCTCTTTTCCTGTGCTCACGATTGACCTGGGCAGTGACAAAACAGTCTCAATCAACACAAAGCCTCATTGACCAAGCTTCAATGACATCTACTGCAATAGTTTTAGCTCTGCTACAATATCAACACCCCATATGAATACTTAAGCATGGTCCAACTGTGTTTTAATGCATATTCATTGCAAGGATTAATAAGGGTGTGGCAGTTTGCATAGGTGTGGTTACAGTTTGTGGCCATCAGGAACATTTACATTTACAAATGTATTCGTTTAGTAGAGGCTTTTATCCAAAGTGACTTCTAATTAGGAATTCTTCAACATAAATGAGAAGTGCTACAACCTATAAAGCGCTGCAATACAAATTTCCAAACTTGTCCAGATAGGTCAGCCAGTAAAAGTAGGCCCAGAAAGTATCTGGACACTTGAAAATGGATAAATATCGGAGCATTACACAAAACATATTAAATCAAATAGCCAGTCAATTAAAAATATATATTTTATTAACTTGTCCCAGGTCATTTTAGTGTACACTACTGTTTAAAGGTTTATATGATTTTTAATGTTTTCAAGATTTTTAAAGTCTCTTATGCTCCCTCATTCATTTGAAATATGACTCTTTTGTAACCATGTAAAAGTCTTTACTGTCAATTTTGATCAATTTAATGCATCCTTGCTGAACAAAAATATGATTTTTTTTTTCAAAATCTGACTTACGTATGTCTGAAGGTTTTTACTGGCCTCAATGGTGTTAGTGTTGTTAAACTAAGCTGTTTGATGATGTTGTATTGAATTCCAGACTGTCTGGGATGACAAACGACTTAGCCTTCATTAGACTGTGCTGAAATTGGTGTTATTTCATTTAGGTCAATCTGTCAGAAAGGCAAATTGAGATTTTTCCGGGTACCATGGGGCCATCCGACTGAAATGACGGGAAGAGCATGTTACTGCCATAGTAGTGATAAGAAAATCTGAATGATTGGGCCCATTGAGGTTGTGTGTATTAGGAAGAGAAGTGGGCCCAGCACCGAGCCCTGATGTACAACTGTGGTTAGCTGATGTGACTTAAATAAAGCAAGCAAGGACTGGATGCAAAAGATGTATTTTAGTTATGCTGTTAAGTGTGGACAGACAGTACATGCTGTAGTGTTATTGACAGATCAATTGTGTTACATCAAAACTGTTATGTTGGCTTTTGCTTCTTGTGGCAGGACTTGTAATTGCCCATTGGGGCAGGAATGTGATGTTGAAAGAGAAAAGTGAAAGTGACGTGACATGTGGCCAAGTATGGTGACCCATACTCGGAATTAGTGCTCTGCATTTAACCCATCCAAAGTGCACACACACCCGGAGCAGTGGGCAGCCATTTATGCTGCGGCGCCCGGGGAGCAGTTGGGGGTTCGGTGCCTTGCTCAAGGGCACCTCAGTCATGGTATTGAAGGTGGGAGAGAGCGCTGTACATTCACTCCCCCCACCTACAATCCCTACCGGTACAAGACTCGAACCCGCAACATTTGGGTTACGAGTCCAACTCTCTAACCATTAGGCCACGACTTCCCCATCTGATATGTTGTGATGTTTATTAGTTAATGAGTGCATTGTGTACTAAATGGCTCATCTCCTTAGGCCGCCGCCGCTCACTCTAGCCCGCCGTGTGTGACGCTGTGTTTCGTTGTGAACCCCTTTAAGCTGTTTTTAAGCATCCCTCTTTGTAAAATTAGTATTTGGGATCTGAGTACCTGATACTGTTGAGTTCACTGTTTTTGGAAAAGGAAGTAGATGAAAGCTTCTGTAATTGAATTGCAGTGGTTAAGAGTCTGAGGCTTTGATGAGGAAAGACAAATACACATCAGCAGTGATCCATCTATCACTAGAGTCACAGAGCAGAATGAGGGACTATAGGGCCTTTCGCACCGCTTTAGTTCCCGAACTAAATGTATAGTACTAAAGTACTGGGACGATTTTGCGCAAACTATTTCCCAGTACAGTCTGTCTGCTGGCTTTGATTGCTGTTGATATGACCAGCAGGGAGGAAAAACTGCTTAAAAGACCCTCTTCACAGTAAGACACCAGACCACTGACACTTTCTCATGACCAATATCCAGAGACCTTAATGGAGTTGATCTCTATAATTATTTATATATATAGCATTTAGATATATAACATTATATATATATATATTTCAAATGTCATAAGTCATATTTCAAAATGACTTACTGTACTGTACAATAATACAGTTAGAATCACAAATCAGAGTGACTGCTTTTCCAAAACATGATGGGTTTATTTTACTGCATGTACATATTTATTTTATGTAATGAGCTATTTTAAAATTCTTCTCTTGCAGATCCATTTTTTATTATAATCACATTTATCATCTATCCAACCTGATGAAGTCATCAGAGCACAGTATGAACCATATGAATGCAGATACTGAGAACTCCAGTACCTGAAACAACAATGAAGCAGATCGTTTTATTTTCAGTAGACTTCAGTCAGTTCTGAATACTACATGATACTGACTGTAGAGAAGGTTTCAGGCTTATGATCAGTTAAATTCAGTGATCTCTCACCCATTTGCCATTATGGTGCCACCAATCCATTTCCATTCTCCCTCCATCTTTCCCAAACCAATCCAAAAATGATCAGAAACAGCAATCTTTTGTACAAAATCCTGTTTTGAAAGAACAGTAATATAATCCATAAACATCTCAAATGTTTAAAAACAGACCAACCATTACTAGTTAAAAATCTGTCAATGCAAAATCTTTTTCTTTATCACTTACTTGTTCCTTTGAACTGTTTATGATCACCAGATTTGCTCCTTTCTGTTGACAGTCTCTGCTGCTGTCACTCCAGCTCTTCTTCTCAGATGAAATATAATAAAAACTGAAGTTGTAGTAAATCCATTTGAAGGAATCCTCTTGCTGATCTGTTAATAGAATAGTTTAGATATTAATTTAGACAGGTTAGCTTTGTTCATATGCAGTATTCTCACTTGATGTTTAAGTCAACACTTATTTAAATTAGGTGAAATATTTTGAATGAACACAGAACTACCTTGTTCCAAAAGTCCTTGTTGGAGTTCACCGGTCTTTTTTATCTGCTCTCTTTCTTCAGTCATAATTTTGTTCTCCTTCAGTAAATGTTCTTTCTCTGCTATTAATTTTATATTATTTGTAAATATCTGCTCTCTTTCTTTAGTCAATTTATTATTGTGGTTCAGTATCTGCTCATATTTAGAAAGTATTTGCTTGCGTTCTTCAGTCAGGTTATTGTTATTGTTCAGTACCTGCTCATGTTTGGTAAGTGTCTTCTCTCTTTCTTCAGTCAGGTTACTGATGTGAGTTAGTAACTGCTTTCTCTCAGAGGTGAAACACACACACAGCACTATTACAGCAGTCAGCAGAAGAAAACACAGCAGACACAAACACACTTCAGCTGCTCTGTGCGTTCTGTTCTTCACTGAGACACTTCCTGTGGACAACAAACATGAGGTTAAAGGGTTAGTTCACCCAAAAATGAAAATTGTGTCATTAATTACTCACCCTCATGTCATTCCAAACCCGTAACACCTTAGCTCATCTTCGGAACACAAATTAAGATATTTTTGATGAAATCTGAGAGCTCTCTGACCCTCAATAGACAGCAACACAACTGCAATGTTCCCAGGTCCAGAAACCTGTGTTGCTGTCTATGGAGGGTCTGAGAGCTCTACATTTTTGAGTTACAAAATTTGATACATGAATTTTATATGTAATACATTTCTACAAAAATGTACTGTTTACTTACAAATGATCATATAAATGTTCTACTGTGTACTACAGTATTCATTTTTAGCAGTCAGTTTTTACCTTCTGTTGAAATAGCTAAATATCTAAATAGCTAAAATAAAATCTTATAACACTGACAAAAAAAAAATCTTATTTTGGTGGTATAGGCAAATTTACTGACACTATGACTAGGCTTTGAAATATGAATTAAATGTTTTGAATGAGTTATTATTAGATTTTGCAGACATTTGCACTTACACTCTTAAAGATAGGTTAAAAAGGTACTTTATTGGCATCTATAGTTAATGAAAATGGCAGTAAAGTGACATGAAAAAATTGTAACATACATGAAATCTTTCTATCCCACTAAAGATATAGTGGAAAAAGATTCCTCAGAATATTTATCTTCACTGAAGAACCTTTAACATCCATGGAATGGATATTATTGAACTCTTCTTCACTCTAGGTGTGAAATATGGTTCTTTTAAAAACTGTTCACTGAAAGGTTCTTTGAAGAACCTAAAATTGTTCTCAATAGCATCGCTGTGGAAACCCCCTTTTGGAGCCTTTATTTTTTAAGAGTGAGCAGTTTAAAGAATGTTTACAAAAATGAGCCAAAACGACTGAGGAAAAACTGCAAGACATTCTACAGTACTTTTGTCTGACTGATAAATTACATTACCTGTGTGTTGAAGTGGTTGTCGTCTCTCTGCGTGAGTCCTGAGATCATGATGTCTCACAGTATCTGCACTGTCATAGATAGCCACCATCATCTCCACTCTTTCTCCTCTGTCCATTTCCACAGTCTCAGTCCTCATTATCACATATAATCTCAGTTATCTCTGATCTATAAATGTTGCATAATATAATGTGTGTACGCTGTCTGGTTTCAGATTGTTTAGGTTGCACTGCGTTGCATTTCATGGAACTACAATCAAATTGAAAGCGTTGGTGGCCAATGTGTGAATCATGTGACATTAAAGCTGGCAGGAAAGGAAAGGGGGAGAGGTAACACGAAACATAGATGTAGGTCAAGCAATCATCTCATTGTTTTCTGTCTTTTCTCTAATACAAAAGTGTGTGATTTCTGTACCATTAGTGTCACTCGATAGATTTACAGAAATTATTGTTTTCAAACATGTTTCCTCAAACAGTTGCCCCGATCTTCCAAACTGCTCTGCCACCAAAACTCATGTTATTCGTTGAGACGATGCTCAAATAAACAGAACATTGATTTGTTCCAAGGTATTTACAAAGCTTCACAAATGCTTCCTCATTCTCTGAGTATATTAAAGGGATAGTTCTAGGTTGCAACAATCACTAGAGGAAGACGAAAGAAGACGAAGAAGTTAAAACGTCTTGATGAATTTTTTATTACAAACACACATTGTGAAGCACAAGACAGCAGAATGCCAAGATAAGGAATAAGGAATGTAACTTAGGCAACAAAGAGGTGTTCTAAAGGTGTAGAGATTAACTTTTTTAAGTGGAGTGAGTTACAAAAGATTTTTGATGTTTGATTTCATGTTCCCTTTGTTTGACTTGACACCGTCAGGTTTGCCTCTTCTACCATATATATGTTTCGCTTTAAAGCACAGGAAGCAGCTCATTTAACACATGCAACTTCACACCATGAAATTCACATTTATCAGGGAGATTAAATTACTGTTCTAAATCTTTACAGCATCTTTGAAAATGTCCCTGGAAATATCATCCAGATTTTCTTTGAAACCCCAAGGTATAATTTGACACCTGCGGGCAATACTGAGCCCAGCATTAGATCTGTGCCCACATACTGCAGCTGTTAGCAGAGAAATATGGAACATGTTTGCAGCAGACACCAGAAACATGCAGCAGCTTCACATGACCCTGTTCTAGTGTTGTTCTTTCACTTATACATTCCTTATTGAATCATTCATCCATACAAGCTCACATTCTACTGTTAGGAAATATTTAATTCACTGGGCATCTAAGACAGGCAGCAGTTTCCTGTCTTCTATTACCCATGGTTCACTTCACAGTCCTGACAGGAAACAAATAAACAAACCAAAATAAACACAAAGGTGGTCACTAGCCCACACACACACACTAGCAACTGCACACACAAAACACACTTGTGCTGTCTCTACGGGCCATTTATATAAAAGAAACACCCTCTATTCTTTCCATTTTCCTCTACTATCTTAAAGTCCCTC
Organism: Sinocyclocheilus rhinocerous; assembly: GCF_001515625.1. NCBI lineage: Eukaryota > Metazoa > Chordata > Actinopteri > Cypriniformes > Cyprinidae > Sinocyclocheilus > Sinocyclocheilus rhinocerous. The sequence continues at coordinate 793,799 of NW_015633524.1, forward strand.
CCTCTTGCTTCTGCTTTTTGTTTCCACTCAACAGCCATGTGTTTTGCCCGCCTCATAATCTCTGTACTGTAGCGTGTTCAGTCTGTCTGCTATTTAATATCTATTATGTGGTAATCTTCAGATTAAATATAATTCACTTTTTCATCAACTGCCTGTTAGTGTTTTCTTACACTCTAAAAAATGCTGGGTTAAATATAACCCAGCGCTGGGTTAAAAAGGATATAATTCACTTTTTCATCAACTGCCTGTTAGTGTTTTCTTACACTCTAAAAATTGCTGGGTTAAAAAGGGACAAACCCAGCTATTGGGTTGTGTACATTTACATTTATTCATTTAGCAGATACATTTTATCCAGAGTGAGGAATGTAACGCAAATAGTGAAATGTCTTTACAAATGAATGATTTTTACATTTTAATTAAAAAGTAATGTTTTCATTTTTTATGCTTTTATTTTATTTTTTGTCTTTTATTGTGTTTCTAACTATTACATAAGTGGTAAATATATAAGCAAATAAAGTTCTGAACTCATTGTTTTCAACTTTTGTGGTTTAAATTTAATCTTGATGCACATACTGGAATTATCTCTGTTGTTTCTGTTATTGATAATAACCACACCCTTTATTATGAAGATATTAATCCATGCTGAAGACATCAGTCCCACTAATTACTTCAGATTAGCACAGTCTCTCCGACAATGATTATGTCCTGACCAAAGCTTATTAGGGAGCTTAATCATCAGAGGTCTGTTTAGGGGCTGATGACCCTCCATATGCAGAGTAGGCATTTCTTTTTTTCTTTTTTTGCAAAATACCAAAAGGATGACTCATATATTAAAGTAATTAAATGCATTAAATAAATACAACCAAAATGGAACACTTATATAAATGGTTAATTGAAATGGTTTTTAAAATGACCAAATACGTGAAGATATTTATTGAAAGGCTTATTACTTGACATCAAAGGGGTTAATATTTTAGGTCATGATCTTTTTTTATACATGCATACTCTCAATGAATTGCTCCTTAGTGTTGAGTCTGAGTATGCAACATAGACGTACAAAAAGTACAAAACAAGAAACACAAGGAAATCAGATTTAAACATGCATTTCCTGTCAGTCACTTGCTTTGATTTTGAACTGACTGAGGACAATAAGGGACAAAGCAACTACCCTCATTCCCGCATTTAACAGGAAAACACCACACATGACGGAACGTTACAAACATTCCAGTTGAATCCATGAGTTTTAACGGATGAGGCACAAACGAGAAATTCATTATACAGGTTTTATTCATAGAGTACTGCATAAAAGCATCATACAGCAGTTTTTTTCCCACAAGGTTATGTCAAAATAAAAAATTCACTGGCACACATTTCATTAGCTCACACTTACACGCACAGTATCTCATCTGTCGAAGCTGCCACCTATTAATTGGACGTCCCTTTCCCCGACAACATTTGTCAACTGCCATCTGTCTGTCTGAGTTCACCCCCTCCATGTTTTCGTCTCACCCACCTCCCCCTCGAAAGTCTTTAATCAAGCTGCAACAATTCTTCTCAAGTAAGGCACCCATCCCTCCCACCCTATCTTGATGGTTTAGATAAGACAGACTGGACACCGTTCTTATCTCTGCACCATATGAACAAGTGCTTAAAGGACAAAAAATTAAACAAGCAACCGAGAAAAACAAGATGGTAAAGAGCACGGTTAAATGCACTAATACAGTTTCAAAAGTACAGAGTCCATAAATTGCTCTCGAACCCCTCCGTGGACCACCCACCACCCTGCAGCTCCATTGTAAGTCTATGAAGCTCCAGAGGCAACTAAGAGAAAAGCAGAAAAGCCCTCGCTCGTTCTCCCCAACTCTGTCCCACACGTCTGGAGCGCAGCTGTCAGTGGGGGTCTGCTCCGGTCTGCTTTTGTGGTCTCCAGGACAAACAGACTACATCAAGTTCTTCAGAACCAGAACGGTTCACAGAGTACCAATGTTTAGTCCCGGGACAGGGGAAGCTGGTTCCTCAAGTTCCCACAGTCAGATACAAAAGGAAAGTCTGCTTGTCCCCAACAATTGAGTTCTTGTGAAGGATGTAACAGTTGTTGACTTGTTTGGATCACCCTTCCACCCACCTCCTCACACCTTAGTAGCCAGCGACTGGGCCTCGGTCTTCTGTGAAGAAAGGGAGCTGGCAGGACTGGCGTGAAGGGCTTTCTTCAGGTTGAGGAGGCAGAGGCACTGGGAGCGGAAGCGGAGGTCAAAGAAGGCGTAGAGGAGCGGGTTGAGGCAGCTGTTGACGTACGCCAGGGCGGTTGCATAGGGATGAGCCAGAAGAAGGAGTTTCAGGAAGGTGCAGGAGTCAGGAGCAAGGTTCAGGTACGAAAGAGCATCCATGGTCTTCAAGACGTGAAAGGGCATCCAGCAGGCAGCAAACACCACCACCAATGTGGTGATGATCTTGAGTAGGCGACGCTTGCGCTGGTCCTCCTTGCGCAGGCTGTTGAAGTGACGTGTGACGGTGCAGCCGATGAATCCGTAGCACACCATCATGGCCAGAAGGGGGATCAGAAAGCCAAGAGCGGTGGAGGAGATGCTGAGGCCGGCGATCCAAAAGGGCTCTTGGCCTGGTTTGCTCACCACCAGGTTGAAGTCCATGGCGCAGGAGGTACGGTTGGTCTCGGCGTCGTACAACGTGGTGCGGAACAGCAGGGTGGGTGCAGCAAGCACACCTGAGAGGAGCCAGATGGTGGCCAGCGAGGCCCGCATGTGTCCTCTGGTCCGCAGCTGTGTGCTGGTGAGGGAGTGAACGATGGCCATGTAGCGGTCCAGGCTCAGGCAGGTGAGGCAGAAGACACTGGCGTACATGTTGAGCAACACCACATAGCTGCTGATCTTGCAGAGGGCCATGCCAAAGGGCCAGTGGTATCCCAGGGCGGTGTAGACAGCCCACAGTGGCAGGGTCACCACAAAGGTCAGGTCAGCAAGAGCCAGGTTTCCAATGTAGACGTCCGCAGCTCTCCGCTTGGACTGAGCCCGCCATACGGTGAAGATGACCACACCGTTCCCAGTGAGGCCCAGGATGAAGATGAGCATGTAGAGCACAGGAATCAGCGAATATGACGGTTCCCACTCGTCAAAATCACACATTGAGTTGTTTACTGTTTCGTCGTAGTCATCTTGGCTGTAGTCAGCAGTCGTGTTGTCCATGGCATTCATTCCACCGAGGATCTTTCGGTGTTTAAAGTATCTAAAGTAATGATCACAGAGAAGTCAGCTTGTGATGTGTTCAGGTCAGAATGTGCTTTCAGCTGGACAAACTGTGGCTTTTAAACCCTCAGGATCTCACACTCCCCTCCCTTCGCCCCTGGCCACGCCCCTCTGCCCCGGAGACCCCGCCCCATAAATCGATCTCAGCACTGCAGCTCCTCAGGAAAAACCCAGCGGATTAGAGAATGAAATATAAAAATAACAAGTAAACACAAATATTTTACAAGCAGAACTGCTGATAAACAGCACGTACATTCAGAAGGGGCATCACAGTCGCAAATCACTGCTGTAAATAAGGCTGCAAAAAGAGAATAGAGGATTATCTTGATAGAGCTCAGCTTTACAGTTTTATTCATTTATTTAGACTATTTATTTATCGCGAATAAACTATACTACTGCATACCCGAGGATACAGGTTTAACTTTTCGGGGGGTTTACTACTTTTAACATTAAACATGGAACGTCTCGGTCTGACATGTCAGGACCTGTGTTTTTGCCCTGTACGGATAAATTGATATTTTAATGGACGGATGCGAAGGTGTGAACAACTGTCTATTAGTTGGACGATTCGAGGACTCTCATTTCCATCCCAATGCGTTTGACATGCAGCACCCACGGACTTGCCCGAGCAAGATCACATATGTCCAAGTTAACCCGAAAAATGATTATGCAGCATCAACAATGCATGTCATAAACGTTCAAGTTTAAGAACTCGTACGTGCTTAACGCAGTTTTCATGCTGAAAATTACGCGCCGTAGCCCATAACTTATTGTAGGATAACTACGCAATAATTTTAACAAAATGCTCAACCTCCGCGCTTTCCCTCGATTTATTTTACAAAAATGTTTAAAAAATAAAGAACCATTAAGAACGAAATAGTACAATGACAGAGTGTCAAATAATCAAATAATGAAGCTAATGTATACAGAATAGCCTACTGAAAGTAACTTATACATATGTTGTGCTGAACAAACAGTGTCTTATAATAGCCTATAACCTAAAATAATAAATAAATAAATAGCCTACCTTATAATTATTTTAAATATAATTATTTTATAGAATTAAAAATATCAAAATCAGTGTAAGTTCATTGCATGTTTTAAATATTCAAAGGTTATACAATTTATGTTTTAAACAATAAATAAATAAATAGTGAACAATGAGAACAATATCTATCTATCTATCTATCTATCTATCATCTATCTATCTATCTATCTATCTATCTATCTATCGATCGATCTATCATCTATCTGTCTATCTATCATTGATTGATTTATTTATTTATTTGTAAATAAATAAATATATATTGGGAACTATGGGAAGGTACTGGTATTAGTAGGCTATTTGTCATCAACAAAGAAATTTATATTTAATTTTTATTTCTTATCCAATTGCTTTCATTTAAATCACAATGCATATTATTTGTAAATGGTTAAGTTGCTTTATTTTTTTTATTAGACATTTTTCAGTTTAGTAAACACACATGCACACCCACATGCACACAAAAACTTTGTCAGCTTTTATTAGAACAATACACATAACATCAACATTGATCTTTAAAAGTACCCAGTTCCAGAAAACTGTTGCTACACAATCTAAAATAGCATCCCACCCACTTCAAGTCCTTATGCAAGATGCAGTCCAAATATAACAGGCCTTATGACTGCATCATATCTAAAACATTTATAAGTAGCCTATTGCATGAAAACTAAAGAGGGTTTTCAAAAATACTGCAGGGGAATAATGATTTAAATTTATAATCAGAGACCAACAAGAGAAAGAGATCAGCCAGAATATTAGCTTAAAATCCAGTAAATGGCAACAACAACAGCAGAGAGGTGAGGTTTATTTCACAGAGGAAATCCCGCTGTAAATAGCAGTATCAGCCAGAGCATTTGACTCAGTAGTATTACGGTCTCAGAGTGAAGAAGCAGACGGGAGGTTTCACTCGGCACCCTTCCTTGTCTCTCAGCAATGAGGCGTCAGTGGCGCCGAGGACCTGACCCGCTCAGACACAACTATCCCTCCCTGACCCGATCCTACACACACACACACACACACACACACGTGCACTGGTCAGCATTTGTAAGTTCAAGAGTTGTGACATCATTAAAATGACTCACCATGGTTGCTGGATGTCGAAATCTCTAAAACTCCCTTTAAACGTTTAGATTTAATGCGCCTCCCATTAACACCCGACACTTTTCAAAACAAAGGCTCCAAATGGGTATTTTCACATAAATGAACCATTTTTGGTTCCCCGAAGAACCTTTCAGGTAAGTTCCAAAAAGTTAAGAAATTTGAATAATCTAAAGAACATTTTTCCACTGTAAAGAACTGTAAAGATTCCATGGATGTTAAAGGTTCTTCACGGATCCTTTGATTCCAATAAGGAATATTTACTCTTAAGAGCCTACAGTTAATTTTTAAATATTCTTTAACACGAGTCTAAAACTCGTGTTATTATCTCAAGCTAAATCACAGATCATGCGCTCCCCCTCCAAATACAGACATCACAGGTGGCACTGGACTTATCTCCCCTTGATTTTAACAGGATAGATATGATAATGGAACAAATGGTATAGATAGATATGCAAATGCCTGACAAAAGCAATCGGAGGTCCAACAACTGCCAAACTGTTTGTTCCACAGCAATTCAATTTATTTCCGTGCTCTATCCAAAATAAAGTTCCTCATATCTGTTTCTAAATGCTGCAGTGTTGTTTAAATGTTAAATGATGGGACTGAAACTGCTATTAGGATCTGTGGGCTTGCACAAACCATAGATGGAATGAAAGGCAAGCACAGTGTTAGACCACACACACACACACACACAGGCAGAGTGACAGAGCTCTCCGAGCAGCTGGATTCAGCGCAGCCTCTTTGATCCGCTGTGCCTAACCTTGGCCATGGATAATAAGTGGCTGTGTTTTAAGAAGTTAACAGACTCAATGTGCACTGCAAATGGACTGCTTAATAAGAGCAAATGTGTACAAGGCATCTGTTTGAGAGCTGCACAGATTTAGGTGTGTATGTATATGCTTTAGGCAACTGAGAAAACACATAGACCTCCTGACAAAGCAGAACAATTGTGCTTATTTACTTTTCAGCCAAATTAAATCTCAACAAAACAGCAGTTGTCAACCATCAACGATTATAGAACTGTTTTTTTTTCCATGAAATCAATTTGTTTAAATGAATGAATGAATGGATGGATGGATGTATTAATTAATTAATGAATTGATGGATGGATGGATGGATGGATTAATTAATTGATGGATGGATGGATGGATGGATTAATTAACTGATGGATGGATGGATGGATGGATGGATGGATGAATGAATGAATGAATGAATGGATGGATGGATGGATGGATGGATAGAAGTATTACACTGCAAGAAACAGCATATGTTAACTAGGTGCAATTTTATTTTATTTCTTAATCAGTTGCTTTTAAGTTACAGTGCATATTTGTTTGTAAATTATTTGTGTTATATGATTTTTTAAATTATATTTTATTTGATTTATTACATACGCACACACACACACACACACACACACACACACACACAAAACTTACCACTTTACTAATAACAACACTACATAAACAAATGTATCATAATAATACATTTAATACAAGAAGTCTGAGTTTTACTATTGTAACAATAGAAAAAATATTAAGTTGCTGTCTCAAAATAGAGCACAACTCTATCATAAAAATATCATTGCTTTAATGCTTAATAACATTAGTGAATCATTTTCTTGTTCATGAATGAATGAATGAATGGATGGATGGATGGATGGATGGATGGATGGATGAATGAATGGATAGAAGTATTACACTGCAAGAAACAGCATATGTTAACATGGTGCAATTTTATTTTATTTCTTAATCAATTGCTTTTAAGTTACAGTGCATATTTGTTTGTAAATTATTTGTGTTATATGATTTTTTTAATTATATTTTATTTGATTTATTACATACGCACACACACACACACACACACACACACACAAAACTTACCACTTTACTAATAACAACACTACATAAACAAATGTATCATAATAATACATTTAATACAAGAAGTCTGAGTTTTACTATTGTAACAATAGAAAAAATATTAAGTTGCTGTCTCAAAATAGAGCACAACTCTATCATAAAAATATCATTGCTTTAATGCTTAATAACATTAGTGAATCATTTTCTTGTTCATATGATACTAATCATTTTAGCTGCCACAAATGACATATTTAAAGCAAAACATTAAAGTGGTGCTTTACATTTATTTGAAATATAATTATTTAAATTAATAAAAAAAATTATAAATCCATACATAAAAAATTAAAATACCAAAGATTTTCAACTATAGATATTAGATGCTATAGATATAAGTTTGTTACATATTTTAAGGAAATAACTTCAAAGTTATACAATTTGTCCTAAATTAGATAAATAAAAACACAAACAAATAAGTACTGCACAAGGAACTTAATTTAGTGAAACTTTTTTTTTTTTAGCAAAAATATTTAAAAGCCTTAAAAAGCCTACTTTTTTTTGTTTGTTTGTTTGTTTGGTTTTTTTGTGTTGATTCCAAGCCTACATATAAATCTTTTTCTGAGATTTTCCTTTGTTAAACCAAGGTCTCTTCCATTTTACTATTTAGTTAGTTAATTAATTAGTTTTTTTTTTAACAGTGTTACAATTACCTCCATATGTTTTTACAAAGAAATACTCAGAAATTGCTAGTAAATTTCACAAATAATTACAAATAAGTAAGTTGCAAGTTGAATTAAACACGAAAACATGAAGTAGAAAAACTGAAGTAGTATTTTCTTGTCAAACGTTCTCCAATAATTTTTTATTTACAATATATATATACACACACAAATTATGTATGTAACAAACATGATAGAATACTGTATGGGTGCCACCAGCAACAGTGTTGACCATGTTAACTTTTAACCAAAAACCAAAGTAAATTGCATCTTAATTTTCTGAATATGCAAAAAAAAAGAAAAAGAAAAAGAAAAAAAAAATCACTTTTAGACCTCCTTTTGGTCTAAGTCTTACCATTAAAGAAACACAATCCTTCCGTCTCTCTAACAAGACAGGATGGAATCAGCAAAGTGCATCTAGTTGATAAATGTGCTAAAAATGTGTGTTTGTGCATTTCTTTCCCACTGTCTCGCTCACCATGTGACTGGCATGATAAACCGAGTGTGAGGAGGGTCTCCGGTCTGTTTAATGTTTGATGAACAGCCCCCCTGTGACCGTCATGTGACAGCTGCGTCTCTCAGGTGTTGATATGCTCTGACCAGCATCTCTGGCATCACACACAAAGATTAGGCTCAGAAAAGAGCTTCATTGATTTGCCTGTTGATTCTGAATCTTAAATGTTGAGTGATCCCACATAGAGGCATTTGTAAATGCGTAAGCTTTTCGTCTTCACATGGAAAGGTGTGGCAGTCTTTTACGGCACCCCACCCGCGCTTCATTGACCGATTCTAACAAGAGTTTCCGACTCATTGACACCAAGACGCTGAGCACCAGGGACGGGACAATGAACGAGTTCACACCTTGGAGCCGTCGCATGGCCGCTTCTTTTCACCCCTTGAGCACACTACCTTCTGCCTGGCAGTGTATTGAAGGTGCGGATGTTTGTTTTAAATACGTTTCAGCTACAGTTTCTAGTCAGAACCTGAAATGCATGGAAATGCGATTAGCAAGGGCTCGGGATGGTTTGAAAACAGGATCGCGGGATCAAGAGTGCGGACAACATCTGAATGCTCTTCCTGGAGACAGCAAGGAAGCTAATTATATGGCCAAACACCCCAGGTTACTCAAAGCCCCTTCCTGTCCTGATGAAAACATCAATCATCCAAACAAGACACTTGATCCATATCTGTTCTCTGTCACAAATGAAGGTCCTCTAATTATCAAAAGCGTTTGGGAAGCTACTTTAAATTATAAGTGGGAAGCTAGTTTGAAAGTAGTTAGTCAATCTACCCATTTTAAAATGCAGTGAAAGCTACTTAAGAAGCTAATTGCTATTTAAGTGGGCAATATCTTTTAAAATCACAATTAGATGATTCATACTATCAGAGCAGTGTTTATCCAATATAGAAACAACAGAGTGCATCACTAGGGTCTCAGAAGTAACAATTCCTTTCATTTTCTCTATATGGGAAATGATTTTTAACAATAACTTATAAACTGTTAACAGACAAATGTACTGTGAACTGCAAAATTGTTAATCAGTGGTATATGCTTTTGTTGAAGCCATCAGCCCACATTATTTATATTATATGTATTTTTTAAAATAATTGTGTGTAACAGCACCAATCCTGAAAAACTACATTACCCATGATTCTGCAGATAAGTCTCCACCAATCAGAGAAATGCAACACGCAAATCACAACAAAACAGTTAATTAGCTCCGCCCACTCTCATGAAGCATTGCAAATGGCGATTTAAATATTTGTGTATTCATGTATAGGCCCCTGTATTTATTATATATTATTTATTAAATTGACCTTTGTCTTTTTGTCTGATTTTCAAATACTTTTTGTTTCAAACCATATTGTTGTGATTCACCTCATAGCTGGTCGGTTTGGTTCAAAACTAATATATAAACTCCTGTGAAAAATGTTGGTAAACAGTTGAGGATAGCCATTTACTATTATGGCATACTATGGAAGTCAATGGCTACCATTAACAGTTGAAGTCATTCCCTATACCAACCAAACAGCTGGGGGTAACGCATTACAAGTAACATGAGTTATGTAATCAGATTACTTTTCAAAGTAACTAGTAAAGTAACGCATTACTTTTCAATTTACAATAAAATATCAGTGTTACTTTTTTCAAATAAGTAAGTTGAGAGAAACTGGGAATAAGTGCAGAGGCACTTCCTTCAGGTTGAGGCTTTTTAATTTTACTTTTGATGTGAAAGGGCCTTTACAGTTGCCAAAAATATAACTTTTTTTTGTTATTAAAAAAAAGCAAGCCCAGCTCTGTTGACAAAAAGTAGTGCAAAAGTAACGTAATGTAATATTGTAATGCATTTCTTTCCAAATTTACTTTCCCCAACAATACTGACGGTAGCCATTGACTGGAATCCTATGGAAGTTAATGGCCACCGACAACTGTTTGGTTCCAACATTCTTTGAAATATTTTCTTTTATTTTCAACAAAACAAAGAAAATCATACAGGTTTGGAACAACTTCAAGGTGAGTAAATGATAACAGAATTTTCATTTTTGAATGAACTATCGCTTTAAGAACAGACACATTTACACAGCTAACACAACTAACAGCATGCTAGTTTGTATAACCGAGCCAAAATTATTGATGAAATGCTGCACTTAACAAAAAAAAAAAGGCAAAAGGAATTCTGTACAAGGACTTGAAAGAATCAGTAAGTCATTTTTGGAACTGTTTGAAAAAACTAATTCACTATGAATCATAGAGGGAGAAAGAGGTCATTCTAGCATTTGATTATTGACTTGCACGACTGTAAAGTGCACAAAACAATGTGAAAAACCATCACAAAGTAGCATTTTGCCATGTTAGCTACTTGTCGGAAAAAAGTAGTTTGTTACTAGAAAACCTGCTTATTTCTGAAAACAATATCATGCTACAGGAAAATTTAGTAGTGTGACAACTTTGAGTTTTTCAACCATACAAGCTCCCTGATACCAGAAGTCATGGAGTCAGACTTCCCTAGGGAGTTAATGCGGTTCAGTATTTTCTCTCCTAAGGAGCTCCATGTGTGTGTGTTTTATCTGGTGAGAGTTTCCTCAGATTAGCATTTGCCCTGCCGCTCTGCCAGTTTGTATTTAACGACCTGTTGAAAACATCGGATGCTAATCAGGCAGACGTAACACCAACACGTTTCAGCTTACGCACTAGATGTTCGAGACGGCTGGCCTTCTTTCCACATGTTCCCCAGCAGTGCTGATTTACAGAGCAGCCAGGACACGCTATTGTCCGGCCCAATTAAATGAGCTGAAAGATGAGATCCGCATGGAAGCCACTGGTGTTGCTAGCAGTTAGCGGCTAGCACTTGGCTGTGTTTATTTAACTCTCTCTTATCTCCTGCCCCCAGAGAGCAGCGGTGTCACAGATCTCTCAAGAAAGCTGAGTGTCTTTTGTCCCTGCGGTGTATCTCCGTGGCTTGGTTTCCTCCTCTTTTTATGCTGTTATATATTTCCATGTGCAAAAGCGCCGCGCCACATTAAAGTGTAGGAAGTTAGCACTCAGTCTTGAGCTTTGATTTAATCACAGCCTGTTTTAAAATTAGACATATGCATTGAAGTGCGTCCAAACGTGTGGCGTCTCAATTTTTGCCCTCTTAATGGCTCAAGTGAAACACTCAGTGGCCAAACACAGGCTTTGACAGGAAAAGCCATCTTGAGTACATGTGGCGAGTCTGACTGCTGCAAACATGTCCGGCCTGAGTTTGTGGGCGACTCCTGATAGGGTCATTTGACCTTAGAAATCACTCTTTTATTGCTCTTTTGTGATGGCCATTGTTTGGAAGAGGAAAGGTTGCTTCTGATGTAAATATCTGGCACATATCAGCAGGAATGTCCTCATCCATTGTTGCTACGCTAAATTTGAGGGTCATTCCGGCAAACAGCCCTGCAATGTACCAGTAATTATTTACCATTAGTATATTTGTTCTTAATTTTAACTTCTATATTTGGTGGGTTTTTTTGTTTGGTTTTCAAAATAAATTAAGATTTTTATTCAGCTAGGATGCATTAAACTGACACATTAGATTCCTATTTTAAATAAATGCTGTTCTATTGAACTCTTTGATTATTCATCAAAGTATCCTGGAAAGAAATGTATTATGGCTTCCACAAAAAAAAAAAAAAAATGAAGCAGCAAAACTTTTTTCAACATTAATAATAATAAGAAATGTTTCTTGAGCAGCAAATAAGCATATTAAAATGATTTCTGAAGGATCAGGAGTTTGTTTCTTCATCAGAACAGATTTGGAGCAATTTAGCATAACATCACATGGATCCTCTGCAGTGAATGGGTGCCGTCAGATTGAGAGTCCAAACAGCTGATAAAAACAAATATGTTGGTTGATTTTGATATATTAAAAACTTTTTAATTGAAGCAATATTTCACAATATTACCATTTTACTGTATTTTTGATTAAATAAACCTTTGGCATAATGTAGGAAATAATGTAAATAATGTTTCAGTTTAGACATTAAGCACATTATTTAAAAAATATATTCAAAACCTGTGACATTAATCTTTAAAAACCAGCTTTGTCTTGACAGTATTTTTGTCAAATTGATCACTATGATATTTCCAATAGCAGTGTTGAACCAATATACATGTATAATTAAATACTCATAGGAGAAATGTATCTCTCTTTGAACCATGTGGTCAAATACGTTTACGATGTTACTTTCTTAACTACGCATCCAGAAAAATAAAACCTTTTTTACAAATGAGAGAATGTCCCAAAATAAATGGAATGAACAAAATATTCATATACCAACCAAATAACCCATTAAAATGTATTGGTGATAAACTGGCACATTCAGATCATCTGATATTCCAATGAAAACAAACATTCACAATTTAAATTAATGTTTCATCTGATTAAGATCATCCTGTTTCTTGTATCAGAACACACATAGCACACAAATGCCACTGTCTCCTGAAAATGACCCCTGAAATAGCTCTTGTTTGTACAAGATGCTTGGGCACACGAAAACAAGGGCGCAAATTTCCACAGCAGTAATCCTCATTTAGACACAGCACATCACAATGGCTCCCAAGACACTTACGAGAATAAGTCTGACCAGCGCAGGTTACGCTGGCGATCACGGCGGCACAAAACAGACACAGTGACTTATGGGCTTTCACAGGAAAGGGCCTGTCAGGATGTGGCCAGCGTTTGTGTTGGCCCTCTGAGACTGGAGGACAGTCTTGTTTTGTAAACTGCAAGTCTTCAGATTATTGATAAAGCTCTTCCTGAACCTGTCAATGTGGAAGGAGAAAATAGGTTGGACTAAACGAGTGGGGAAGAGTTGAATTAAGATTCTACTCACCATTTACTTCAATAGAGTATGGTTTCAGCATATTGCTAAACTACATATTTTTTATCAGAATTTTTATTTTTTTTTGTAATTGAGATTTCTACAGCTTTGCTGTAATCTTGGATTAATTTTTTTACTGAGCTCATTGCAATGCATTATGGGATTGGCTTCTCTGCAAAGAATACATTTCACACAGTATTAGCCTAAAAGGTTTCTTGACACTTTCTTTGGAACACCAAAAATAGTGTCCTTTAAAATAAACAGAACCAAAGAATGTTAGATGTAGATGAGTTTGTTTCTTCATGGGAACAGATTTGGGGAAATGTAGCATTACATCACTTGCTCACCAATGGATCCTCTGCAGTGAATGGGTGCCGTCAGAATGAGAGTCCAAACAGCTGATAAAAACATCACAATAATCCACAAGTAATCCACACCACTCCAGTCCATCAATTAACACCTTGTGAAGTGAAAAGCTTTGTGTTTGTGTGTTTGGACTCTCATTCTGACGGCACCCATTCACTGCAGAGGATCCATTGGTGAGGAAGTGATGTAATGATACATTTCACCAAATCTGTTCAGATTCATTTAATCTCAATTGACAGCATTTGTGGCATAACAATTACCACAAAAAAATCTATTCATCCCTAGTTTTCTTTCTTTCTTTATTCTTTCTTTCTTTCTTTTAAAACAAAACCAAAAATCAAATTAATGATAACCCTTACCAAAAAGTAGTATACTTCAAGTTTATTTTAGGGAAGGCACAATAGAAGTGAATGGGGCCAATTTTTGGAGGACAAAAAAGAAATGAGGATTTAAAAGTCTGTCATTTTATAAAAGCACTGACATTAGTTTTTGTCTGTTAAAATTTGAGCTATAAAGTTCAAGTTCTTTACATCTTAACCACCATTTATGTCTAAAATGGGATAAAACCACACAGAAAAGGTTAGTAAACAATCTTTCCACACTAAAATCATGTTAACATATTGTTCACATATTGTTGCTATTGAAACAGAGCATTTTAACATTTACAAATTGTCCCATTTAGTTTCAATCTAACCCAATATTTTGCTTTTTTTTTCTAAAGAAAAGTATGGACAAGTCAAAATGAACTTTTGTGATTTGCCACAAATACTGCTGATTGAGCTTAACTTGAACTGAACCTACAGTATTCCTTTAATCACAGTATCTTTGCAGATAGATGGTGGAAATCTGTGCAGAATTATAAATTATGGATTAGGTCAGCAGCAATGCTGGGAATAATGTTCCTGGATCGAATGTATCATCTAACACAATATTAAAAACTCTTACATAATGTATTGATCTTACAGATCCTATAGTACATTGATCTAGTTCATGAGTCTCATAATTCAACAGTGTTACTCTCTCATGAACTACTAGCCATTGAGCCTGTAGCCATTTATGGCCTTGATCAAAGGCCACAAATAGATGTTCAAATCAGTTTAACTGATCTTTGCTAAAGAAAATGATAATTGTACTGCACGTGTCCTTACACATATGCCATATAGCGTTCAAACGGTTCACATAATGAAGGTGGGGTTCACATCAGCTGGAACACAATAAACCATTGTCCACAAAAATCAGACTCTTGCTTGCCATATGGTTTTGTAATCAATCTACACCAAAATGTGCTCTTAAGTGGCTGCCCATTGTGCACAACATCAGTGGCTTCTCATCCATCCTACTCACTGTCAGGACACACACACACACACACACACACACATGCATCTCTGACACACAGATGTATGACATCATTGCCTCATTAGGACCCATTGTTCACTTCCAAACTCTAGAGGCACAGGGAGTGTGCAAGGTCTTTGCATTTCAAAGGGTTTTTTCATTTACTTACAGTTAGTTAGGAACATTCAATGGGGTAACTCACCCAGAAATGAAAATAATACATTATATTTTAAAGTATATTAAAACAGAAAACTATTATTTTAAACTGTAATATCGGTAATACTGCGCAATATTACGGTTTAGTTCTGTATTTTTATCAAATAAATGATGGCTTGATGAGCAAAAGATGAGCAACGTTTAAAAACATTAAAAATAGTAATGTGTCCAAACTTCATACTCCTGTATGATAACAGAAAACTGGCTAGCAGAAAGAATGAATGTATGAATGAATGATGCATTTATATAGCGCTTTATTGTGCATTGCTGTACACCCAAAGCGCTTTACAATCATGTGGGGGGTCTCTTGTACTGCACGTGTCCTTACACATATGCCATATAGCGTTCAAACGGTTCACATAATGAAGGTGGGGTTCACATCAGCTGGAACACAATAAACCATTGTCCACAAAAATCAGACTCTTGCTTGCCATATGGTTTTGTAATCAATCTACACCAAAATGTGCTCTTAAGTGGCTGCCCATTGTGCACAACATCAGTGGCTTCTCATCCATCCTACACTGTCAGGACACACACACACACACACACACACACACATGCATCTCTGACACACAGATGTATGACATCATTGCCTCATTAGGACCCATTGTTCACTTCCAAACTCTAGAGGCACAGGGAGTGTGCAAGGTCTTTGCATTTCAAAGGGTTTTTTCATTTACAAGAAGTTCCTAAGGAACATTCAATGGGGTAACTCACCCAGAAATGAAAATAACGTCATTATTCACTCACCTTCATGTTCATTTATGGAACAAAAACGTACAAATATGAAGATTTTTTTTCGTAATGTGAATAATTTCAAAGTTCGATAACAGAGAAGTAGAAACCAATCTTTTCTTTCATTGTGATGTACATTAGAGTGAAACAGATTATAAAAAAGCAAAAAATGTAGGACGGGGACTTGGTTCAATCTAGGATTGGATTTGGAGATGTGGGCGGGGCACTTGCGGTGGATTGTGGAGGGGCGGGGTTTAAACTGACCAAATGTTTGGAGAAGTCTGGCATCAGACTCATCAGAGAGAAGACTGTAGCTTTCACCGGAAGATCAAGACATTTTGATTAAAAATGGAAACGTATACATGATAGAATCAATCTAATTAAGATTCATAAAATGCATTTACAAAATAGATTCTTAGATTTTAAATTCTTATTTCTTTCATTGTGGCTCTCAGATCAAATATAGTGTCTACATCTATAATCATTAGTTCTTGTGAGCAACTGATGTCAAAATTTGATTCAAACATCAATATTATTCACATTAACGATGCTGTGTTTGATTTGAAAACTGCAGCAGAGGAAAGATGATCAGTTAATAATATTTTAATTTCAACCTGTCCCTCACATTAAGGGTTTCAAACAATATGAGGTAAATAATAACAGATTTTCTCTGTTAAATATTATTACAATTTCAAATAACTGTTTTCTATTGTAATATATGTTCAAATGTAATTTCTTTCTGTAATGCAAAGCTGAATTTTCAGCATCATTACTCCAGTCTGCTGTTCAAGAAACATTTATTATTATTATCAATGTTGAAAACAGTTGTTGTGCTTCATATTTTTGTGGAAACTGTGATATATTTTCCACAATTCAATTCATTGATCATATAGAATATATATATATATAGAGAGAGAGAGAGAGAGAGAGACTTTTCATAAAATTTTATATTCCAGTATTTCTGTTTACAATAATTACATTTGTGTTAGTTGGAAAAAAGTCGGCATTTGTTTTTTTAAGTCTAGGGATTGTGAGAAGATGCAGACGTCCAGTCTGTCCAGACGAGCTGTTCGGAGGAAACTCTTATCACAGCTCCCGTGTCAGCTTTTCTCATATCATCTTCATTGTGTGCATGTCTGTCTGTTTCTAAGCTTTTACCCACTTATACCCGTTTAAACACCATGTTTTGCCACAATCACCCCAATCAGCCACACTAATGAGTGTGTGTGTGTGTGTGTCTGTGTGTGTGAGATGTGTGTACCTGTTTTTCTATTCTGGTGGGGACTTAAACCTGAATACACACAGACTCATGGGGACTCGTGTCACGGTGGGGACCTAAATTGAGGTCCCCACGGGTAAACAAGCTTATAAATCACACAGAATGACGTTTTTTGAAAATCTAAAAATGCAGAAAGTTTCCTGTAAGGGGTAGGTTTAGGTGTAAGGCAATAGAATATACGGTCTGCAAACCAGACATATGTGTGTGTGTGTGTGTGTGTGTGTGTGTCATTGTATGTAGGTGTGTGGGAGGAAGCATACAAATCATTGATATTAATAATAATAGTAATAAATTATAAATTAATTAATATTTAATAATATTTCCATCCGTGGCAACAACATACCATATAGCTTAATCCCAAGCCCATGTCACATTTAAGAGCTGAGTGCACATGAAGGCCACCATAACTTCATAATTACCTGTGGGAAACTTTCTTGCTATTGAGCACAATAAATTGAAACTTTGAATGTCACAGTAAAATTTAGTTTTGTCTACTTTTGGTGAAGATTAATGATAAACTTGGCAGAAAAGACCACTCATTTGGCTGGTTAATGAGGAGATAGACTTGTGCAACCCATGGTTATTAACATTAACTAAAAATAATGACTTTAAATAAAATAAACATTAACTAAAAATAAAAATAAAAACACCTTAAACTTATTTTATTTCAACAGTTGCTTTAAGGTGTCCTTGTTACACATTACATGTATTCCACAAATGCCGCCGTCACCTTGCCTTGCAGGTCCTGCTCCACCACAAAAGATCTGCAGCAAAGGCACATAAATCAAGAATAAGAAAAGTGCTGTAATAGCTGTCTTTGAAATTACAATAATTAAAATAATCTACAACTTAAGATTTAAAAAGATGTTTTTATTCTGGTCTTTAGTATACTCACTCAAAGCCTTTGATGGCAGCATTCTTTCATCAGACACTCTGCACCGGATAAGTACACATGTGTCTCATCTGTCCTTGTAACATCCAGACAAGATTCAAATTTCCTCTGTGATTTATGTGCTCAATGCTACATTTACATGAATGAATGAATGAATGATGCATTTATATAGCGCTTTCTTGTGTATTGCTATACACCCAAAGCGCTTTACAATCATGTGGGGGGTCTCTCCTCAACCACCACCAGTGTGCAGCATCCACCTGGATAATGCGACGGCAGCCACAGCACCAGTGCGCTCGCCACACACCAGCTACAGGTGGAGAGGAGAGAGAGTCATAGAGCCAATCCAGTAGATGGGAATTATTAGTAGCCCATGATAGACAAGGGCCAGTTGCGGCAATTTGGCCAGGACCCCGGGGATACACCCCTACTCTTTACGAGAAGTGCTATGGGATTTTTAATGACCACAGAGAGTCAGGAACTCGGTTTAACGTTGAGCAGCGAGGTCGAGCGAGCGGGTTGTTGATCCCTGAGTAGGATTGCAAAGGGGCGGAAACTTTCCATAGGAACTTCGTCTGGGGAATTTTGGAAATATTCCAAGTTTGAAACTTACCAGGAATTTACGGGAATTTTTGGGAATTAATTGGAAATTTGGGGAAATGTATAAAACTATCATATACAAACATAAATATAAACATTTTGTTTGATCATAGGCTCACATGCATGCAAACTAATACAAATTTAAAAAATGACATTTTTGGATTTTTTTGGGGGAAATCTGTGATGCTTTTTTCAGGATTTATTGATGAATGAAAACTTGTGAACAGTGTTTATTCAAAATAGAAATATTTTCTAACAATATAAGTCTTTACTATTACTTTTTTATTAATTTAACACATCCTTGTTGAATAAAA
>NW_015633524.1:813044-818459 GCF_001515625.1 Sinocyclocheilus rhinocerous
AAGGAGAGAGGGTTTCAGGGACAGGAAGATAGAAGACGGTAGAGACATGAACCAACAATGGCAGGAAGAGTGTCCAGATCAAATAGAGATAAAGGCAAAAAACATTCCTCAAATAAACACTAAACAGACTCCTTTAACACGCTCAAATGGCTGGGAAGAGTCCCTCCGCATGCCCTCTCATTTGGATGGAGATTTGGAGGTTTTTTGGGCAAGGAATGGGTGTGTGAGAGATCATAAAAGCAGGACTTACTACATTTACTTACTATAATTAATTCAGAATAAAACTGGTTTAAATGACCCATGTAAAGCAGGTTTTGCAAGTCTGCAGTCAGCACAGCTACAACAGGCGATGCTAATATTCTCACAGAGAGCAGACAACACACTAATTGTCACTAAATATTTTGGCTGTGGCCAAAGAGCATCACAGCTTGAGCTAGCTAGCACATACCTCATAAATTGTCAATGAAATAGTGCTAACTTGCTTAGATTCATCTTGATATACTGGCTAGCTAGCTACTGTATAAACACTTTTTGGTATTTACTAGTTAAGCTTGAATCCCATAGGTCAAATATATTTAGAATATCAAAAACGTAGATGTAGTCTTTGGGCTCAAATGCAGCAAGTGTGGCTTCAGAGAAAATGGAGGAGAATCCTCCTCTTTGTGTGTGGGGGAGGGTCATTTTTAGACTTTTGTTTTATCATTTTCATCTCACCTAAATGTTTGTTCAGTCAGTGTATTTGTTTTTTACAATGGTATAGCCTAATTTAGTTGCACAGTAACCAAGATGGACATTTTGATATTTTGTGTGCAGGATTTAAGAAATGATCTGTGCATGTTATGGAGGAAAGCACAGTGCATGTAGGGGGTGTGGCCTCAAAAGCCCTGCAGTAAGCAGTGTGCTGTGTGCATGTGATTGAGCGGTGTGTAGGGTAGAAATTCAACTGAAATTGCATTAAATCTGGTTGTTTTAACCAAGATTATGCTGCAAGATTTTTTTTCTCTACTACATTTAAGTCCCCAGTTCCTGCAATTTTGCAAATTTCCAGTTTATTCCCATTAATTCCCATGGACAATTTCCAGTCTTGAAAACTCCCAGAATTTTGCAACCCTATCCCTGAGTCATCCTGTAGCAGGAGTAAACAGCCCAATTCCTCTTCCTGCCCTCTGTACACAGTAAAGGCATCTGTTTGACCTCTGACCCTGACCTGACAGAACCAGCTTCCTGACCCGCACGGACTACTGGATGTGTCCATGCCAACGGCCATCATCTGAACTAACAAACACTGCTACACACACCCAACACACAAGCTCAGTGTACAGTACAGAAGAAGAGAAGAGGAATGTGAATGCTGCATTTAAACAAACATGAATCAACTTTACTTTTCACTGTTAAATGGATTATAAAGTTCTTTGTAATTAAATAACAACAAACAAATATAGCTGCAAGCAGCAATTAAGGGGCCAAGCAAGCATCAGACTAACTGTAGCAATGTGTAACTGAAGCCATTTTAAGGTGATTTTAGTCAAAATGGCTGAAAAATCATAAATACAACCACTAGTAATATGATTTAATGGCTTATCACTGTCGACCAGTAGGTGGTGCTGTTACCAAATCGAGGTGGTATTTTCTGTGTGAGGTGATAATGGCACACAAAGTTTGGTGTCAATATGTCAAAGCTTCAGATGCAGTTTGGCATCATGCCTCAAATTTGTTGTGGCGCTATAGAAAAACTGTTTCGTCTATCAACACAAAATCCATAACATTTTGTCAGCACAGTCTGAAGAAGATATGATTTTGGTGAAAATCGGACCAACGTTTGAGAAGAAGTTAAAAAATGTAGGTTTTCAACATAAATAAAAATGGCGGACAGGAAGTTCGACCGACTACGACAAAATGGAGAAAATCTATTTTCTCGGCATGACCCAAGGAATATTTTGAGACCAGTATCATTACAATAGGCTAATACAATCAAAATTTCTTAACATTTTTGTAAGTTTTATTTATAATGGTTAATGAATGGTTTATTACTTTTGACCAATAGGTGGCGCTGTTACCGAAATGATGTGACATGGTCAGTGTGAGGTGACAATGGCACATACAAAGGTTGGTGAACATATGTCAAAGCTTTGCAGAGATACAGCCTCAGATGCAGTTAGGCATCTTTCCAGCAAATTTGTTGATGTGGTAAACGATAACCGATTCGAATGTCAAATGCAAAATCCATATCTTTTTGCCAGCATGGCCTGAAGATGATCCGAGTCAAATTTGGTGAAAATTGGAGCGACGGTCTAGGAGGAGTTCGAAAAAGTAGGTTTTCAACGTAAATCAAAATGGCGGACAGGAAGTTCGGCTGACTCTGGCAAAATTGGTATCGATGTTCTCAGCATGACCCAAGGAATATATTGAGATCACTTTCATTACAATAGGCCAATTTAATCAAATGTTATTAGCATTTTTGTATATTTCTTTATAACTTTTGGCCACAAGGTGGCGCTGCCCCCAAAGTTTTTGAGTACTGTCAGAGCATGGTGCTGAAGACACATACCGAGTTTCATAATGATACAACAAAATTTATTTATGACAAAATTGAGAATGGCCAACTCCCAAAATGGCTGACATGGAAAAATTGGGCATGGTTTGACTCGGCATGCTCCACCGAAACTAAAGAGACTAGTTTTGTGATTTTTGGCCAAAATATTCAAAAGTTATAAGAAAAATTAACCATTTGTTCATATCTCCTGACCACTAGGTGGCGCTGCTCTGAAACTGTGCAGGTAGCCTCTGGTCATGCTTGTTATTACACACACTATGGGTGCGTCCGAAATCGCATACTGCTGGTACTACATTTGAATTTGAACGTACTACTCGACCGTTAAAAAAGTACGTTCTATATAGTATGAATGCGAGTAGTATGAATGGAATTCGGACGTACTACATCCGCCATGTTGATGTTGTCACGTGACATGATATCACGCCTTCGTCGACAGCTTGTAAATCATTTATCAAATAAGGTAAATACAATCACCTATTTAGCTAGCAAATTTTACACTTGAAAAGAGCCGCGTCGCCGCCTTCCGCTATTTTCGAATATGACGCCTCCTCTCCCGTGGCCTCATGGGATAGTAAAGTGTCCATCGTATGCATGCTACGGAATTCGGGCGGAAGTAGTAGGTCATCCGGGTACTTCTCGCCTACTGTTTTTCGAATACTATGAATTCGGACATACTACTCGCCTCGCATACTGTTTTTCGCCTACTATATAGTATGGAAGTATGCGATTTCGGACGCAGCTCAAGTTTGGTCTCAATAGCCAAACTGTTGCGGAGATATACCCCTTGTCCAAATACCCACACTTGCGGTCTTGGCCACTTGAGAGCGCGTGCGCGCGACAGGAAGTAAGTGCGCAAGACTGTCCCAGGTCTTAAAAATACCAAAGCGCAGTGCCCTTAACGCACACTAAACCCACACTCTGGAGCGGTATTCGAGGGTTACCCCTTGTCCAAATACCCACACTGACTCACGGTTTGACTAATCAATTTTCTTTCCACAACTTTTTGCCAGCATGGAAGATGATCTAGGATAAGTTTCAAAAAGTAGGTTCTTCGAACTATTAAAAATAGCGAGAAAAAAAAACTAGATTTTGGTGTTCATTCGACTCGTCATGAGCCAAGTATTCAGAGGGGGGAAAAAATTATTTTAGACCTTATGGGTCAAAAGTTATTAGCATAAACATGAGTGAAACTTTGGACAAGTGGTGGCGCTAAAGAGTTTGAGATAGAGACACCACATTTGCTGTGGTTAATGTTGAGACTGTGCTCTATCTGTGTGCCAAAATTTCAGAACTTTCCCGCAAGCGGTTCTATAGGCTGCCATAGACTCAAGAGAGGAAGAAACGGAATAAGAAGGAGAGGTGGAGATAGAGACCAGAGATTATTATAGAGGCTTTTTGGATTCTAAATCTTTATTCCCTAAACGCATGAATGAAGAATTTGAACTTTACTGCCTTTTTTTAATGTGTGTCTGTTTGCATTATTTGTATCATTTGTGTATTTATAATATTTGTCCTTATCTTGAATATTTGTAATGGTTTTGTACATTTGCCACACTTTTTTGAGTCCCACTTGCTAATTGAATCCAGCTGATTATCTCTATTTAGTAATCCAGAAACAGGGTTAATGGTAGCTGTAACGTGAGAACTGAAGAAAGCAACCTGTTGTTCGCTCATGTTGGTCTAGTTTTTAATTCACTTACACTGTGCACATTTTTGCAGTGTTTATGTAATCAAATATATTTTTACTAGAGCTTCACCAGTCTGCATTTAATTCATTATTTGACTAGCAATCTCTTTGTTTTTATAAAAATAATACATTAATATGATTTTTTTTTTTTAAATGCCAGTATTTGTACAGCTAAAATAACTGGAATTGGATAACATCAGAAGCCTTGAGCATTTAGGTTATAAACAGTCGTAAAATAAGAAAAATACGTTTTTAGACTGAATTTTAGAGCCCAGTTATTGGCTTCATTTGAGGTTTGACTGTGTTTGTATGACTCGGGTACATCCGCTGACGCGAGGGGTTCTGGGAAACCCTGGGGAGCGATGAGGAGATGAAGAACGAGGAGCGCGCCAGCACCTTTGACATGCAAATCTCAGAGCTCAGAGCTGAAGAAGCGAGGACAACAGGTGTCCCGTCCACACGGCCACAGTAGCCTCTTTCACCTCTCCTCATCCCTCATTCCATCTCCGCCGTCCCTCCGGACCCTGCATGACTCGCTAATGACAGCCGCAAAGAATCAGTCAACACAGAATCTGAGTATCAAATTTACTTTATCATGAAAACCTTTTTTTTTTTTTGTCAGTGGTTTTTGCTCAAATGTTCATTTGCATAAAGGAGGACATAGCAAGTGTGAGTGTGAATAAAAAAGTCTGCAGGGAAATAAAATCTAAAGTAACTTCATTCCTTATCAAAGTGACGTTTTGGCACACATTAAAATGAATTCAAATGAATTCAAATCTAGAATTCTCCCAAATTGCACTGCAACGTTCTTTCGTAAAGTAAATCTTTGAACCACTCCAATTAAACCATAAAATGATATTATTATAATATTGATCAACTAAAGATTTTTTTATTTCTATAATAGCTTTATTACAGCATTTTTTGGGATTAAATATTTACAAATATACCTTCTCAACCTTAAAGGGGTCATATGATGCAATTTAAATTTTTCCTTTCTCTTTGGAGTGTTACAAGCTCTTGGTGCATAAAGAAGCTCTGTAAAGTTGCAAAGACTAAAGTCTCAAATCCAAAGAGATATTCTTTATAAAAGTTCAGAGTCAACCACGCCTACCTAAAACGGCTCGTTCTAACACGCCCCCACATACCTACGTCACGATGTGGGAAGATTTGCAAA
>NW_015633524.1:823467-841225 GCF_001515625.1 Sinocyclocheilus rhinocerous
AATTTATATATATATATATATATATATATATATATATATATAAACTAGTTACTGTGTATTTAAACATTCAATTTAATACTTTTACAGTAATCTGACCGTTTCATTTATGTATGACTGACAAATATGCATAACACTAAGGCTATTATTTGGTTCGTTTTAAAACTTCTAAATGGATGGAAATTTTAAAAGCAACATCTTAAATTTAGTCCTAAATACTTTTTCATTATTTTAATTTAAAATACAAAAACAGTCATATGTAGTCTCCTGAGGCAGATGGAGGAAATGTCCACTGCACTCGCTCACATCTGCATCCAGCACAGCTCTTTAACGCTTCATTTGGAGATCTGAGAGTTGGTTTTAGCTATTCGTCCTTAATTTCATTTCCAAACATGCACATACACATATAATCATGTAAACAGTTAAAAACCTCATGATGTAGTTTCACCCAAGGTCTCCTATGTGATTGTGACTCCCATAAGTATGTTTTGGTCCAGTGGTGTCATGTGATCTCCCCTTTGATGCCAAGTCCTGAGAGAGGGAAGGCAGATGTTTCAGCACAGAAAACATTCAGCGGTCAGCACTGGTGTCCCTCTTCCAGCGCTTTACAGGTAGGTATCGTGTTCGGCGCTACTGAGACTCTGATTAGAGCCCTTCGGGGGCGTGTCTTTCTGCAGGTGCTGTGATTCACTGGGCGAGAGGATGTCGCTCGGTAATGGTGGGTCGCTGGGTAGCGGGTACGGATTAGGAGGTGGCGAGGTGTTTTTCGTGTCTTTTACCTTCTCCGTTTTTGTCTTTATAGTTTTTTCCCCTTTCTCCGTCGTGCTCTCGGTGGTCTGTGGTACTTCGACAATGATTGTGGGGTTCTGTTTGAGGTCCTGGCGACTGGGCGGCTCAGCGGCCATGATGGCTTTGGCGCCATGCATTCTGGGAGGGGATTTACAGTGCAGCTCTCCGTGGGTCTGCTTCCAGCGCCGGAGCTGAGAGAGATGCTCCTTCTCTATGTCACGCTCAGACACGGCCAGTTCAATGACCTGAAATGGTGGGGATATATGGTTTTTAAAGGTCAGTAACAATAATAAACCTGTACAAAGTATATTTAATTAACTTCAAGTGAGGATTATTACATGGCAAATCAAATTGTACTGATTAAGGCATGCATTTGCCAAAAGTAACCAGCAGGGGGAGACACACGCTATGTTTGCTACTGCTGACTACATACTTCACAGTATATAATGTATACTGCCTACTATTTATACTGATAAGCATGTGAAATAGTATGAAATAAACAATTGCAGTGGTGGTAGTAGTGCTACATTATTATTCAGTGTGTAGCATTTTTTAGGAAATAAATATGGATGTGTTTCATTATTAATCCATGTTTAAAAATGGTTTGAATTGAAATTGAAGTACAGCACGTAAGTGTATGTGCGGACGATACCTCTTGCACTAGGAAAGCCTCATGCATGTATCGTGGCTCAATTGACCTGAGCAGCTCCATGGTCTCATACTGGCCCTGGCACACTTTCAGTTTCTCCTGAGATCCCAGCATGCACTTCAGCAGCACCAGGCCCACACGGAAGATGATCTTCACTCCTGCAACGCACACAGACATGCATGTCCATCAAACAAAGTTAAGGTGTATCCAAGTTAGAAATGTTTGCACTACTTATATATCAGTAAGTTTCATAATTGATTGGCAATACTGCAAAACATATGTATCCTAATTTTTATTTACAAAAAAAAAAAAAAATGGAAGACAAGAATAGAAAAATATTTGTATTTTTTTTTCTTAATTTAACACTTATATTTAAATTTTCTTAATTTTTAATGTAATTTTCAGTAAGTAATTTAATACATAAATATTCATTGAATTTGCTTAATTTATCATTCATCACTGTTAAAAATAAATGTATATATATACATACATACATACATAAAAAAAAAAGTAAGTATGTTTGACTTGCAGTACATGTGAAATTAAAACAAAGCAAAGCCAAAAATAAAGTAAAATAAAAATCTTTACCAGGTCATCTTGATGTCCAAAAGCAAGTATATTTATTTAAGTACATTTATTTGAGAAAAAAAAAAAAATGGGAACAAAAGGAGTATTGGTATTTTTCCTTAATTTAACACTTCTTTATTTATTTTTTTAATTCCCTTAATTTACCATAAACTCTTGAACACTGAATAGGCTTAACTATATGGCAAATAGCGATAATAAAATTATATATGTGACGTTTAAAAAGGAAAGCAACAATACATAACAAGAAGAAAGAAGCACAAATAAATAAATACACATAAACCCCTGAACTTTACTAGGACATCTTAATGTCCAAAAGTAAGCATGTTAAACATTTACACTTCCGCTTAGGCATAAAGTTGTTGCACTCTGCAAGTAAAAGTCACAGGTAGCAAGGTGTGAATCCAGTGAGCTGTACAGTTTTTTCATCTGTGGAGGGGTGAGGTATCAAGAAAGGACAAAGTGCAAGCGGTATCTAATTTGCCTTTAGAGTGAGTCTCACCCTCACAGAAGAACATGTCCCACATGCGCAGGACAGACACCCAGGGCAGCGTCCTGGAGAAGGCACACATGAACCACTCAGTCATGTAGAGGATAGGGTCAATCTTGTATTTCTTCAGATGCCGGTGGGCCACCGGGGACACGCGCTTGAGCAGAGCGAACAGGATCTCACCGTCTAACTGAATGGCCTCCTGTGAAGACAGAGATGAGGAGGAAACAAGATGACAAAGTGAAATCTGTACCACAGTGGATCCATTTCCCTATAACAGCTTTTCATTTGAAAGAGATTCACAAAATGTAAATTATATGTGGTGAATGATTATTTTGCTGATAAGTTCCTATGATCTGACTGACGCTCTTGCAAATACAACTTATTTACATTGATGTGATAAACAAATTTTTCACATGTTTAAAACCGAAACGGTAAGAGGAAACCCCCCAGGCTGAAGAGAGTGAGAACGAGTGATAGAGACAAAGCAAGATCCTGATGTTGGTTTAATCTAATTCACTTCTTATCTGCCGCCCACTCTGCTCCTGAAGGTCAGACACAAAAGACCTCACATAAATCTGGGATTGCACTGGATTCCCGGTAATGGAAAACATTATGCACTAAATATATATATATATATATATATATATGAGAGAAAGATTGTTTAGAACAACAGCGGGTTTAGTAATACTTGAGACTGCACTGGTCCATTTGAGAGCGTAATTAGCACCCTAATACACATCCTTATGAAAGCGACAGTTAACCCTGCACACAATAAAATCCTAAAAAATCCTGCTCCACATGACTGGACATTATTCATCAAATATGCTGCAATATATTCAATTTTTGTTGTTATTTTACATTTTAATTTTTTTGAAATGCTACAAGTGAATTTAAGCATCACAACATCATAATTTACTGTATGAAAAATGGATATTTTCATATTTGCTACATCCATTATAGATGAGATTTTATGTTGTTTAGCATTTTTAAAGATGAATTTTAAGTGAACGTTAGATAACTGTAAAGGTTATTTAAAAGTAAAAAAAAAGGGAATTATTATCATAAACAGAAAAAAAAACATGCATAATTAAATATATATTATTAGCCGATACAGACAATAGCAACCGATACTGATAAACAAAAAATAGTCTGACATGTACCAATACATGGTGCATCGTAAACTACACAGTCAAAACAAAACAAAACTCTAAATGGACTAATATCAAAATTTGTTAATGAGTCAACTGTGTTGACAACTAGTTTAGTTCGATTCTGTACACACTGTGGAGATACCTGGGTATCATAAATCTAGTTTCATTTTGCAATAAAAGATGATACATGAAAAACCTTTTTAACGTTATTTTTTACATTTTATACCTCTTAGCAGATTTTGACTCTCAAACTGCTTTTTGCATCTAACAAACAAAAGCCATAAAATCCCAAATGAAGTAACTATTGTGCTGCATGAGTCTTGTTGAGACAGGGCACTTCAGGCGCAGTTTAACTAGATGAGCCTGGTTAATCAGTTCTGCTGAGTTAGACTGGATGTGAAGTACAAGAGGAGCAACCCTTGAAATGTGATCCCTCTGAACAACAGCTCTCTACATCAGCAAATTTCCCTCGGCAGAACAGTGTTGGTGAATGTGATTACAAACGCCTCAGACATCCCACAACAACACGAGAGCGTCAGCATATCGTCAGGGATCGATCGTGTGTTTTATCAGGGTGATTGATTGCTTTCGTGTGAATCTGAGGGTTGACAGCATGCAGACAAGAGCTGAATGGAGGAGGACTGTGTATTGTCTCCACTCACCAGGCCTGCGCTGTAGTATCCAGGCAGGTACTTCTCACAGATCTGGACCAGACCCCAGAATGCATCCTACCAGAGCATGACCATAAAAGAGTAAAAGACCAGAACAGGGCATGAGTTTAACTTGCTGCTGTACTCAAATAATTAAGACCATTGAAACTAATAAATATTATATATGAATATAATACATTAAAACGCATGCAAAACAACCAATTTCAGATGCAACAAATAATCAGCAAATATAATGCATTTTAATTTTGGTTGAAATTATTTATGAAAATATATTGTATTACAACATGCATTATGAATGTATTTATAATGCATTATATATAAAGGCTTCAAATAAAGTGTTGCCAATAGTTCTAGTGTTTTATTCGAAGACATAAAACCGGTATAACAGATAACTGTATAAATCAATAAATAATTTATGAGATGCATTCAAAACTACAACAAGGACCATCTGCCAAAGACGAGCACAATAATGGACTGCAGACTGACCTCAGCAGGCATGTGCATGAGCAGCACTGCGGCTATAGGAGCTTGAGCCTGACAGTAACCCTCCTCTGGTCTGTGCAGCGTGTACGCCTTCAGCACCCGGAACAGATCCTGCTGCCTGCACAGTGCACACGCACATGACTAACTTATGTAACAGAAACAATGGGGTTCAAATGGAGAGGCCCGCAGGTGAAGAGAGGGCTGACTTACCCGTGGCCTCCTCGAGCTACGAACATCTCGTGGAATGGAAACTGTCTGTGGAGGTCTTTCTCTATCACATCCAGCCATTTAGGATCTCCAGGCTGACTGTCCAACTCCTGCCACATAAAGACACATAAAGTCAGGCTTATTTATATAGCACTTTATACAATACACACTGTTCAAATGGACAAACCTGAAATTTTCCCTGATTCTGTTCTTTCTTCACTTTCCCACCAGAGAGATAAAGCCACGCACGACCTCTGAGAGATGGAGGGATACCCTTCTGACAGCGCAACTTCACCTTCAGAGTGACAGAGAGAGACACTGAGCTTGTACACTTGCATATTAGGATGAACTATGACCTTTTGTCTTAATGTAAATATTAAATGAAACTGAGCACTTGCATTCACAAACCAAATTTATACTTTTGTGTGAGAGTGACACAAACGACCACCAACACTAGAGGACTCTAGAGTTCATTTAGAGTGCTTGCATAATTCACTACTTCTCAAGAAATAAGGCATAAAAGTGTATTTCATTTCTATTTTTGCTTAATCGGATGGTAAAATGTGACTGGAATAATTATGGCTATCGCAAATAATCACGACAGGCCGTGTTGAGCAGAATTACAGTAATTATGCATGAGCTGCTGATGTGGCATCTAGCTGCTGTTAACTTGAGAAATGACTAACTCTGTGTTTTGTCTGCAAGGTTTGTCATTGGAGAGAAATTCAGAATCAAGAGAATCATAAACTCGAATTATAAAAGCAAATGGTAAAAGGACATTTAACATTCTTGTAGAGACAACATTTACGACAAACATGGGTTTTTAAATGGCTGATGTCTAAAGCACATGGGTGGCCAATGGTCAGTATAAATAATATAATAAGGAGTTCTGTGGGTGGATATTTTGTGTGGGTCTGGTCACACCCTTATCTGATTCTATTAAAAAGTTTGTGACTTTGGAAGCACACGATGTGAGATGTGCAGTCAAATTCCTAAGATAACATCATGTTGTTGTTGAGCGTTTTATGAACTTTAAAGCATTCGCTAAGGAATTTGAGCTATTCAAGAACAAAAATAAAACCTGTGGATAAACACAGGTCTGTTTGTCAGAGACCAACCTTCTTGTGTTTTTTGGCCATCCACTTGTCCCAACTGTTGAGCATATCCAGCCATTTGGCTTCTCTCTGCCGGAGCACGTCTGGTGGAATATCAGCACTGCATTGAGAGAGAACAAAAAGAGATTAGATCATTTATCTGATATAATATGCATGCAAGCACACCCACGCATACAAAATCACACGTTAGCAAATATAGGGTTGGGAACCGAGAACTGGTTCTTGTTCAGAACAGATGTTCATGACATCCTGTTCTCTTAGCGGTAATGGCTCATCTGCACTTTTAAAAAATACTCAGAAAGTGTTTTCTGGAACACCATTCAGCAACAGAGCATGGCTGTCACCGAATCGACAAAGTTGATTGAATAAGCCTAATAACTCACTCCCTCACTGAACTGGCCAGAGGGCTTGGTTGCCTTCATCGTGCCCCACTTGATTTGAAAAGAGAAACCTGTTACCGTGTTATGTGTAGTAGTCAAATATTCATACCTTAAAGATGTACAGAAAATACCTGGAAACAGAATCAAATATAACATTAATGGAATCAGTGAAACTGGATCAAAAATTTTAATTTTCTTTTGATTCTCATCCCTATACATTTAGAAGCACATCCTTATATATGTATAAACTCATCCCCATATTATCAAAAATGGGGGTTTATTAAGGAGGTGTTTACATGACGCCATTTTCAACTAAAAATGAAAATGCACTAACTTATGCATTTTGGCTGTTCATTTACACAACAAAGCCATTTTGGGGGCCTGAAAATCCAAACTTTTGAAAGCGGTGACGTCATACGGATGCATGTTACATGTTACAAGTCTATAGCTATAGGTATTTGTACGTGCACAGACGGGTATTGTTTTTATACCAGTGACATCGCCATCTACTGGCCTGGCATGAATAACACAGTATTTTTAGACGTTTTTGCGGAGTAGTGTGAACAGGAATCACTTTGACAATGTGGTCGTCTGTACTGTACACAAAACTTTTAAAAAGCACAAAGGAAAAACTTTGCTGTTTTTAGTACCATCATTGTCATGTAAACATACCATTAGAAATGTATCCCTAATATATTAATAAACTCATCCCTGTATATTTACAATTTCATCCCTATTTAGTTCCAAACTAATCCTTTCATATTTACAAATTCCTTCCTACTTACTGAAGAATCAATCCTTGGCATTTACATACTCATCTCTAATAATTTATAAGCTCACGTCTATTCATTTACAAATCAATCGTTATATAAATAATACATTTACAAACTCAACCCTATATGTTTAGAAACTCATCCCTATACATGGAGAAGCTCGACAGCTCTTGACCTGATATGTCCATGCCAGCGGCAAGGCACTGTTTGAAAAGAATAACGTGGGTGTCAAATTATCTCAATTGAATCTGAGTACTGTAGGAGTCATCATATGTTCACAGCAGGTTCTTCAGAGGGAAATCCAAAACACAAGCTGCTTTCCACTGTAGAACAAATATCACCTGTTTTCAACTAGCCTACTACCGTCATGTTTAGCAACTTAGTAACAGTGCCTTCAAATGTATTACTTGGTTGCACAACCATAAAAAGTGATGTAATGTGGGATGACTGTTTATAAGTCATTAACCATAAAAAAGTAATGTGGGATGACTGTTTATAAGAACATTTTGGACAGAGTGGGGGAGATCACTGGGGAAAGCCGTGTTTCTGGGAATCTTTCTGAACTTGTGTTCTGTCTGATTAAGTGACCCCAGCGCCTCGGCCTGAAGGCTTTTCATTACATCCAGCTGACAGACACACCCTTAATATGTAATTGAGTGCATTTATAACAGATTAGAGAAAAAAAAACTAAAAATTAAAAAAAAAAACAAGAAAAGAGATGACAGAGATTTAAAGTAATTGTTAAAATAAAATTAAAAAAAATAAGTAACTTTAGTTCAGAAAACATTAATGCTTGTCTTTGCATAACCTGCCATAGGGTTGGAGCCTGTTAAATACCTTAACCTCAAAAAGAGCATTAGCAACAGCACTTCTAATGGCTCTGGTCCTGTTTCTGTGCTTTATAACTGTAGTGGTAGTTACAACATATTAAGCAATGAAGAATATTTTAACAGTCCCTTTCTTCATCAAATGGGACAAGATAAGTATATAATAAACACAGATTACAATTATTACTCAATGGCATGATGCAGAATTTTTTGGGGGTCTGTTTTATTCAAAAATAAATCAGAAAGGTATTTTGGCACTGTTATTTCTTAGCTTATAAATGAATAAATCAAGATATTTATAAAAGCTACTTTTTACCTTGAAATTTGTTTTTAAAAAATACTGCTTAAAATGTGTACACATTAATTTAATTTGTAAGGGAAATACAGTGGTGTGAAAAAGTGTTGGCTTAAAAGTTGGTTAAGGGAAAACAAAATCCAAAACTACATGGCCCTGTGTGAAAAAGTGTTTGCCCCCTAAACCTAATAACTGGTTGGGGGCCAAATCTAACTACAAGGTAGCTAAATTGGCAACACTGCTGATAGATCTCAATTACTTTCTTTCTCATTTGTTTCTGAATTTCAAGGGGGCCAACACTTTTTCACACCACTGTATGTTATTACTTTTTATTTAATGGTTACACCAATTGACATTTGTGACCCTGGACCACAAAACCAGTCATAAGTAGCACGGACATATTTGTAGCAATAGCAAACAATACATTGTATGGGTCCAAATTATAAATTTTTCTTTTATGCCAAAATAATTAGGATCATTAAGTAAAGATCATGTTCCATGAAGATATTTTGTAAATTTCCTACCGTAAATATATCAAAACTTAATTTGTGATTAGTAATATGCATTGCTAAGAACTTCATTTGGACAACTTTAAAGGTTATTTTCTCAATATTTAGATTTTTTTTTTTTTGCACCCTCATATTCCCGATTTTCAAAATATTTGTATCTCGGCCAAATATTCTCCTATCCTAACAAACCATACATCAATGGAAAGCTGATTTATTCAGCATTCAGATGATGTATAAGTCTCAATTTTAAAAAAATGACCCTTATGACTGGTTTTGTGGTCCAGGGTCACATTCGATTTTAACTTTTCTTGAAAATGGTATAGAAGTTTTTCAAAATCATATGGAATTAACAAATAAAAAAAGACTAAATTTATAAGAATGTGGCACAGATTTTGAAACACTTTTTTCTTTTCTGTATTACAGACACTTGTCGCTTATGATGGAGGAAATGTATGATGATTATGGATGAAAAGCATGTTATGAAACAAATAATGGTATCCCTGAGATACCAAGGGATCCAATAATCTCCTGGCAAAAGGTCAGTAACAGTACAGGCTGCGTAAACCCTGATGGCTCACGCAGACACTCGGTATTGAAATGGACAGCAAATATACTCACACACGTGCAGTGTGTACACAGATTATGCAGTCCAGATTGGATTATCGTCAGCGATCAGATTACAGATGATTGCGGTGGTTTAGATCTATGGAAAAGAAGCAAGGCCTGCCGTTCGCCTGTTTACTTTTCCTGTGTACACCAGTCAAGCAAATTATGTGATGCTGAAAACACAGATTCAGTTGAATGGAGTTGAATGGATACTGGAGGATGGGCTCATGAAGTACAACAGAAATTGTCTCATGGAAAGGGTTGAGGGCCCTTTGACCATACAAGTATCATATAAGTACTCAAAAAGTGTTTCCTTTCACCCTATAGAAACGTTCTTCAGACCAGTTAGTAGAAGAGGAAAACAGGAAGCACATGACTGCCAAAAAATCCCTTTGCTCTCTTTCCTTGACTGTTCCCTTCCAGGTGCTCACTAACACATAGCTAAGGCTAAGTAGACAGACAATCTCTGACTGGCAAAATAAGAACTGAAATGGTGTTAATATATTACATAGATAGTTCAGACCAGACTATAATATTCTGACTGGATGAGTCACATACAGAGCGAAAAACCATCCAAAAACAATTTATGGCCACAGATTCCAGTCAGTTTGAATGAAAAAGCTCCTCTCAGAGCACATCAGAAGATCCAAACACAAATAAAAATCTGTTATGTGTTTTCCAAACATGAACCGGTGCACTAAAATGCTCCCCAGAGGCTTGGCGCTTGGTTTCATCTCCATGGCAGTAGTAAACAAATGGAGGGAAACAAAAGTCAAACAGTGAAATGTCATAAGTGAGTCAATAACTCGCTATAGAGAAGTGCAATTGTCATTGTCAATTGTGCAGACAAACTGTCCTTGCAGCATGAGCACAGCCCTCTTTCTCCAACAGCCTTTAATGTCATTAAGTATGAATGATTTTTGTGTCATGATGGTTCACAGTAATGACAGAATCCTCAAAGACCTCTTTTATACGATATTGGATGGGAAAGAGAGAAGAAAATGGTATTTTCTAATAAAAATGCACAGAATTTTTCCAAGAGACAAAGCCAAAACTAATGCAGTCCATTTCTTATAGCCAAGATGGAGCATCAGCAGATTTCTGAAGAATGAATTTTAATATGATAAACAGGAGTTAAAAGTACTATGCTTAAATGTGTTCAAAAGTTTGGGGGCGGTATGATTTTTTCATGTTTTTGAAAGAAGTTTCTTCTGCTCTCAAAGGCCGCATTTTTTTCATAAAAAATACAGTAAAAACAGTAATATTGTGAAATATTATTTAACTTCCAAATAACTCTTTTTTTTCTTTTTTTTTTATTTGAATATATTTTAAAACGTAATTTATTTCTGTGATGCAAAGCTGAATTTTAAGCATCATTACTCCAGCCTTCAGTGCCACAAGAGCCTTCAGAAATCATTCTAATATGCTGATTTGCTTCTGAAGAAACATTTCTGATTATCAATACCGAAAACAATTGTGCTGTGGAATATTTTTCAGGATTCCTTGATGAATAGACAAAACAGAAAGAATAGAACTGAAATGACTTTACTGTCACGTTTGATCAATTTAATGCATCCTTGCTAAATTGTAGCAATTACTTTTAAAAAAATTATAAATAAAAAAAACAACTGAGGGCATTTCTTAAGTAGATGTGTATTCTGATAAAATATTTTGTATTATACAAGATGTGTTACATTCCAAAAAATTACAAAAGTGAAGACACAAGGATCAGCGGATGTGCATACATTTTGGAGTTTCTGTGCCTGCTAATACTTATCAGACTGCATGGCTTGGAAGATGATTTGATTTTTTTTTATTTTATCAGCAATTAAAACTATTTAGATGCCGGCCTGCCACACTAATGCTTGTCGAATGAACTGAATGAGTCACTGAGAGGTTTCATTTCAAAACTGAAAACACTTGCAGGGAGGTTCTGCCAAAACAAATCAATGAGCAATTCTGAGTGCTAAAGGGAGTTCACAGCATGAGGGGAAACTCCTGCTTGAGTCTAAATGAGAGACTGGAAAGAAACACACTGTTGTACAGGGAATAAGAGATATTCTTCATGTGAACTGTAGAGGACAGATGTGCCTTTCTGCGATTACTTCAACAGCAGATTAATCTGATCAGTGCCTGGTTGCTTGGCCAAACAGAACCACGTTGTTCAGAGTCATTAGAGACACTCATGTAAGTCAACGCAAAACAGACAAGTGTTTGTAATAGCTGCAGAAGAGGAGGATGCAGGCGATTTACAGGATCATCTAGAAAAAAAATAATAATTTGGCATGAACATTAGTTTGTACAATATATGCAGGCTTAAGACTAATACACTACATGTCAAAAGTAAGACTTTTTTTAAGAAATTCATACTTTTATTCAGCAAGGATGCATTCCATTGTTCAAAAGTGACAAGAAATTGATAATGTTAAAAGATATTTCTTCTATTTCTGATAAATGATTTACTTAGAATGTAATAGATCGTTTTCTATCAAAGAATCCTGAAAAAAAGTATTACCATTTTTACAAAAATGTTAAGCAGCACAACTGTTTTCAACATTAATAATAATCAGAAATATTTCTTGTGCAGCAAATCAGCATATTAGAATTATTTCTAGGGCTGCACGATAAATCGCATGCGATATTTAACGCGCACATAAATAAATTACATTTTAAACTATATTCACATAGAAAACAATTACTTTAATGTATTATTTCACAATTTTACCTTTTTTTTTTTTTTTATCAAATAAATGCAGACTTGGTGAGCAGAAGAGACCTCTTTCAAAAACATTTTTAAAAATTGTACCGTATATGTATATATGTCCAAAATCTCTGTAGGGAAACATATTACACTTGATTAAAAAAAAAAAGTTTTAAAAAAATCTAAACATTAACTGTTTTTTAACTCAATAATTCAGTCCTTATTTATTCTGAGTTACTAAAATTTGATTTCACTGCATTTCAAAAAGTGCCAGGAAAGGGAAAGCAAATGATACCAAACAGACAGAGCTTAAAATATTATATAACAACATCCTGTTCGGTCTTACATGGATGGAGGAATGTGAGCTGAGCAAGCACTTCTCAAAGCTAGTCAGATTAGAAGAACTCAGCAAGAACAACCACTGGGGACTTCAGTGGTGTTACAGACCTATCAACTCATCTGCGCTCACATGGACAAGAACGAAGTCCTGCAGGACAGACTGTCCTCAAAAACAATTCAGAGTCCACTTAACGAAAACACTCATGAAGGTGTGAAAAAGTGACAAACTCCAATAAGGCATAGCAAAAAACAGTATGCTTCACAGTAACTTTCATGAGTAAGTCATTACATAATGCTTAATCAGTAGCTCAAGGGCATTTGAATGTTTATGCAAACGTTTCACATTTATAACTGTTGTTCATGATGAGTATTACATAATGCAATAATACCTGTTAATGTTATGAATGAAAGTTATTATAAAGTTACTAATACACTCATAGCTATTCTAAATCACCGGTTTCTATGGTATAAACCGTTTTTAATGGTTTAGTGTCTTTCTTTTACCTCCATAAATGTAAATGCCACTTACTTTTCTCCTGCGCTTTGTTGAGCTCCTCCTATGAATCCGTACTTGTCTGTCTGGATCTCCGTGTTGGCGAAGCCGTTGAGCTCAGAGTCTGTGCCCAGAGAAGAGCTCTCGTGCTCGGCCAGACTCTCCACCGTGCCCCGCTGACTCCTGCGGTCCTTCCACTGCACTCCGTTACCCGACTGAAGCTTAGCCATGCTGAATATGAGCCCCAAACGCGATAAATTCACTTGCGTGTGGCCCAAGCAAGAATAAAGTGTGTTTTGACACACAGATAGTGGATTTCCTCTTGCCGACCGCCTCAAACTATCGACACGCTGAGATTTGAGCCTCACAACCTCCAGTGATACTAACGATACGCCATATCTGATGGTAACGACATTAACGTGAAGTAAAACTCGGGTTTATATGACCCTGACAGGCCATTGTGGATGTTTACTAGCTACATTTACAAACGACAGTTTGACAGAAGACACACATATATAAAGACATAATATAAATAAATGCATTAAATTAGCTTAGCCAATTAATATTACCCCTCAATCTGAAAAAAAAAACATATTTAGCGCTTGACTGGTAATTTATTATGGATCAAACTAAATGAAACTCGACTTATTGTTGGTCTTCTGACAAATTCTGTCAAACAAACCACAATTGGAAGAGTTATAAGCTAACATCCGACCGCCTCAAACTATCGACACGCTGAGATTTGAGCCTCACAACCTCCAGTGATACTAACGATACGCCATATCTGATGGTAACGACATTAACGTGAAGTAAAACTCGGGTTTATATGACCCTGACAGGCCATTGTGGATGTTTACTAGCTACATTTACAAACGACAGTTTGACAGAAGACACACATATATAAAGACATAATATAAATAAATGCATTAAATTAGCTTAGCCAATTAATATTACCCCTCAATCTGAAAAAAAAAACATATTTAGCGCTTGACTGGTAATTTATTATGGATCAAACTAAATGAAACTCGACTTATTGTTGGTCTTCTGACAAATTCTGTCAAACAAACCACAATTGGAAGAGTTATAAGCTAACATGCTAACCCGACGTAAAAAGCTCAGCTTGACAACTCTCCGTATAAACGAATAAAACTCAGACTCACTGTGTTGTAAAGTCAGCATTTGTATCATGTTTCTGACGCCATCGTTTTAATCTTATTTCATATAATCTGTGTTTACGAGCGTTTGTTTGTGACTGACTGACTGGCTCGTGCTAAAGTGGCAGCCGCGAGTTTTAAGGAGGCGTGGCTGATTATGCGCACTACAGCGCGTGCTAAAAAAAATTTTTATTTATTTTTTTTATTATTATTATTATTATTATTTAGTTCCATCACATACAAATACAAGGCAGATATAAAGCAATGTCGTACAGTTTAAAGCATGTAAAACAGAATAACAACAACAAAACCTAAAATGAACATAAACATAAACATGAAAAAAAAAAAGAATAAAATACCAGGACAAAAAAGTGTTACAGCGCGTGTCTACAATACAGTATTATTTACATCACCTTGAGATTACAACAATAAACTGTAATATTTTATCAATAAGAGCATAAAGTTTTTGACATGCATATTTTAAGTCGTTTTTGGTGCGTCAGGAACAGCAGTTTAATGTCATTTACAGTTTTATCATTTTATGGCGTATTACATTAACATTTAATTTAATTAAAGTATTAAATAATAATAATTGTAGTAATAATTAATTATTATTAATTATTTAAATTAGAGAACTCGGAGGGACCAATAAATCCTCAATGGCTTTCCAGTTTGGCTACTTGCCATAGTGCTCAATCTTTAACCATGCATTGCCTTTCATGATGACAAAGCAATTATACAGTGTATCCCTCACATGCTGTTCTCATGATTGTCATAGGAAAGTCATGATGGATGAGCTTACATTTTCAGTTCACATGCATGCAGAACTGCATATTTATTATATATAGTTTATAATAAACTATATATATAAAAATGTTAATTTTTGCCCTAAGCTTTTGGCTGCTCTCCTGTGGATGACTCAAATATCAGTAATTGCCAGATGCAAGTGAAGTGCGTTTGGCAGATTCAAAATCTAACGTGAAATCTGAAAAAATTATATGAACTCAAAAATAAATAAAAAAAATAAATAAAATTTTTATTACTATCTTGTTACCAAAGTGAACTGTGAAAAAGACATTGCAATCATGTATGATATACCATGCACATTAATGCTGATACATGCAGGGAATCAGGTATTTTAACCCTCTGTGGTATTTCCTTTACATTCCTGCTATTAAAATAAATAAATAAAGGGGCTTTTTCCATTATCTGTATATTTCTGCATCTTTTGCAAGAGCCATTCTTTCAATTATTTTTCACCAAATAGTGCATGTGTAGTGCCTGCAGTTGTAATGCATCACATTGCATTAGATTTAAATGTAGCCACATATTTTGGGAGCCGCTGCGCAAATGAAACATCTATCTTTTCCTTTCTTACTGGGGGAAAAAAATAATTACATTAACGGTTATTGCTGTTAAATGTTTGTTAAAGTTAAATCTCAAAGTTATCTTACTGTGTAATTAAAATATTTATAATAATGATAATATGTATACAATAGTATAGCCTATTTGTTTTACATTTTAAACCACACGAAGATTATGAAATAAAACTGATGGTGAAAAAATACATGTGAATGTTAATTCATTCTGAATGCAAGTTATGTTTTGATACTATATTAATATAGATAGTTGACATCATTCTTCATGACCACATGGCGGAGCTCCATCCTCGTCCTGACGAGACGCCTGTGGGTGTCAGTAAGGGGTGCGAGCAGGAGAGAAAGGAGAGTGGGAAAGAGACGACAAAGAAGAAGGGGCAGAAAAACACAGTAGCCCCCACTGCAGAACACAAGATCCAGGGGGCGGGGTTGGATCCACATCTAGGGGGTGGAGATGGTAGGTTTAGGGGTGGAGATGGGTGGGTTTAGGGATCAGGGGGTGGAGACGGGTAGGTTTAGGTATATGTAAGGTGGGAGGAGTTGGATCTTGGATCTTGTGTTCTGCAGTGAGGACCATCTCAAAAACAAGAGGTTTAGGAGGTTTGGCTCTTTTTGTTCTCTTGTTTCGTCGCGCTACAGGCTGCAGTGAGGACCTCTTTGTTGCTTACGTTCCGAGGAGAAAGCGCGCGCATGAACGTAATCTGTGTAATCAGCTTTGTTTATGCTTAGGGGAAAGCGTGCGTAAGTGTTGTGATTAGGGGTGTAACGATTCATCGATATGGATCGATACATCGATACGATGTCTGACGATACGATGCATCGATGCCACACGTAAAATATTGATATCTGTAGTATAAATAAGCACCTTTATTTTGGCACTGTCCACATTTTCACATAATGTCCGTCTATGCATTACCGCCAACGCGTGCATTCTCGTTCAAACTCACCTATCAGGACTCGATATAAGGACTGCCCAAAGGCACAATGTGAGCATAAAAGACTCTTGGGATTGTTTGCGGAATAGTCGAGCGCTGTGTGAGAAGTTTTCTGCGCGCACGCACACTCTCTTTCGCTTTTTTTGTGCATGGATGAATAAATACATACAACATGACATCAAAATGCGCGTTTTGGCGCATATATGTCTTAACGTAAACAGTTGAGAAGGCACGTGTATCAGTATATTAAATCCTTGCTTCGTTCTAAAAGTGAAAGCAAACTAATAATAAATCTAATGCTGTCAAAGAAAAATACAAGTGCTCACTGCTCCTGACTAAATAACCTTTGTAACATCAAAAATGATTCATATATATTTAATTTATACAGTGAAGACTATGCAGTTAGGCTATTTAATTATAACATTTCTGTAGC
Organism: Sinocyclocheilus rhinocerous; assembly: GCF_001515625.1. NCBI lineage: Eukaryota > Metazoa > Chordata > Actinopteri > Cypriniformes > Cyprinidae > Sinocyclocheilus > Sinocyclocheilus rhinocerous. Next base: position 840,432 of record NW_015633524.1, read on the forward strand.
ATACCTGAACATTTATTTTAGACTGAGCTGAAAAACCTGAAAAGCACTGTTTATTGAACTTGTGTCTTTGTTGTATTGTATTTATTTTCTGCTATTGCTTGTAATTTGGTTATCTGTATAAGATTTTTAGCACTGAGCCTATAGTAGCAGCCAGAATTGTTTTTCCAATTGTTTATTTTCTTTATTATTTAAAAAAAAGTGTAGGCCTATTTTTTTGTTGTGAATGTCCCAACTGAGGTACAGGATGTGAAAATTTCAGATAAATGATCAATTTCAGATAAAGTCCTTAGCCATCTTCAAGCATCGGCTAAAAACACATCTCTTCCATCTTTATTTGACCCTCTAACTCTCTATTCTAATTCTATTCTTTATAAAAAAAAATAAAAAATAAATGCCCCTTTTAGACTTGCACTCTGTTTATTTACTAACTGCTTGTTTTCTTTAAAAAATAACAAATAAACTAACACTTTAACACTCTAATCTTTTTGCATTCTATCTATTTGTTTTCTTTTTATTTATTATACAATTATAATTCTGACTTTCTGACTTCTGATTAACAAAAGCAAAAAAGGCCTCTAACACTAGCTTGCTCTATTCTTTTTCTATTCTATCGGTTTTCTTTTTATTTATTATATGATTTTAAAAAAAACTTGCTACGTGTACTGCATTAAGCTAACTGAGACTTATTATAGCACTTGTATATCATTGCTCTTTTGTTGATTTTGATTGCTTCCATTGTCCTCATTTGTAAGTCGCTTTGGATAAAAGCATCTGCTAAATGACTAAATGTAAAT